>NC_022017.1:8902193-8907352 GCF_000317375.1 Microtus ochrogaster
GTGGGCAGGTCAGAGGTAATGGGAGTGGGCGTGGCTTGTCCCTTAAAGCGACAGGAAAGCACAACACGTTGGACATCTGTTAAAGTAGAAAGAAATTTTCCTTATTGTTTAGATGATTTTCAGTGTGTTTTCTATGTATCTCCCCAAAGCATACTAGTTAATATTATGCTCGGTGAATATTTATTAAATATTTTGTTAACTCAAAGAATCAGAATAAAGACGAGTGGGCCGGGAAGCACCAGGGAGCTGGGATGACGGGGTCTTTAGCAAGGTTTAATTCATATGCTGTAGTACCACACATTTTTTTATATTGAGTCAAATTTTCTTAAGTTAGTCCAGGATAGTCTCCAACTCGTGATCTTCCTGCCTCAGCCTCCAAGTGCTGGGATTACAGATGTACGTCACCGTGGCTGGTAAAGTTTACACCTTTAAAGTGTACGGTTCAGTGCTTTTGTGTTTTGGTATAGTCACAGAATTGTGCAAATAGCACTAATTTCAGACACTTTCAGCTTTCTTTCCCCTCTTCCTTCCACCGAAAGCCCTAGACCCACTCCTCCCACCTCTTGGCCCCTACATTAGGGTTTCCTCCCCTCAGGACGTCTTCCAGCCATTTCTCAGCTCTCATCGTTGCTTCCGTAGTTTATGACTGACATGTGTCCCTGGAATGGATATGTCAGGGCTTATTTACCTACCCACTGATGGGCACTTGGGTTATCTCTAGTCTGGGACCATTTATCTACATGTTTGTGCCTTAGCTTTCTTCTGTCTGCATTTAGGAGTAGATTGGTGGATCGTGTACAAAGTCTGAGGTTAGCTCTCTGAGTGACTGCTGGTCGTTTTCCAGAGAGTCTGCAGTACTTGCTATCCCATGCAGAAATGTACGCAGATCCAATCTTTCTACATCCTTCCCGGTGTATATTACTGTCAATCTTTAACAGTTTAGCTTCTTGTCACTCTCATGTGCTAGTTCATAATTTTCCCCTATAGACATTTTTGAGAAAAACAATGAATTTGAGTCAAGCACTTCTTTTTATTTTATTTATTATTATTATTTTTTTTGGAGACAGGGTTTCTCTGTAGCTTTGGAGCCTGTCCTGGAATTAGCTCTTGTAGACCAGGCTGGCCTCGAGCTCACAAGAGATCTGCCTGCCTGTGCCTCCTGAGTGCTGGGATTAAAGGCGTGCACCACCACCCCCAGCTGAATCAAGCACCTCTTTGACACAGGTGAAAAGGTTTGTTTGCTCCGCCACTCTCTGGCTACCCTCTGAGGGTTCCTGATTTCCTAAGAACAATTCAAAGACCAAAAACACCCATGGAACCACCACCCATGGTGGCACACGCCTTTAATCCCAGCACACGGGAGGCAGAGGCAGGTGGATCTCTGGGAGTCCAAACCCAACCTATTCTACAGAGCAAGTTTCAGGACAGCCGGGGCTCCACAGAGAAACCCTATTTTGAGAAACCAAATAAATAAATAAAATAAAAAATCCTCCTGGAAATCTTGTAGGCCAGCTGGGGTTTGCCTGACCATAAAGATATCCATGCTGTCTATGTTTGACACTGTGGTTTGTGAGCACCTTAATATGGGGCACAAGGCTGCTTTCTCTTTAAGCACTTACGGCTTTGTTTGAGAAGCCTGAAGATGCCGCAGTCATGGAGCTGAGCTGACAGCAATGACTCCTGATATCATCCTTAGGCTACTCCAAACATTAAATTCTATCAATGTGGATGAGGCTCATTTTATGCTATCAGGGGATCTGACTGACCACTCAATGCACCATCACTTCGAACATGTGGCCTGCTTTGTAGAGAATATCTTTAATCAGGTGGTCTGGGAATAGGATAAATGATTACCCAGTTTTTATTCATTTTGCTCATTTACTTACTGTGTGGGTCACAAGCTCAAGGTTTTAGATCTATTCTGATTGCCATTTAAATAAGAACTTAAAGGTGTTTCTCACTGGGCCAAAGACATCTCTGTCCAAACCATGCATGGTTCTCTGGACAGCAGAAAAATATACATGCTTCTAACTAAAATATGTAGTTTTTGCTAGGACTCAAAGGTATATGAGTCTATTCCTTCTGTTTACAGATGCCTGTTATAGGCTCTTTTTCTACAATATGGGTTTTTCTTTAAGTAAACACATTTTTACTCTGTTTCTAGTTTAAACTTATTTCAATAGGCTTCCACTTGGCTGTCAGATGCTACCTAAGCATCAGTTACTGACTACAACCTGCTCTGAATGGCGCGAGCCCTGGACTTCCTGAAAGCTGGTGTGGACCAGTCCAGCTGATGTGAACACTCCCTGTCCCTTCAACAAAGTCTGATGAGTGTCCCATTGTCGGAATTTCCTCCCTACCTTTGGCTAGCCTTTCAACCTGCTTGGGCCTGGATAACTGTAACTGCCTTGGCGGGTTACTCAGTCTAGGGGTGTAACCCGCCTGGCTGATCAGTTATTCCAGGGTCACAGAGAGGCGCTATCTGGAAGATAATGGGCTGAGAGAGAAGAAGGAGGCTAAGCGGGGTTCTTGTCAAAGCCTCCATTTATTAGAGACAGGGTTACAGTTTATATAGGATAAGGAGTTTGGCTTGGGATGGGGGCAGGGGCATGGAATCTTGCCGCGTGGTTCATGGTCACGTATTCCAGGAGGTTACGTTTGGTCAGGTCACGTAGGCCAGGAAGTCACAAGTTGACACACCTAGTTCTCTAGATAGTTTGGATTGTGGGGCGGGTTCCGCTAACAGATAGCTCTCTATTAACAGCTAATTGGATGTGGGGTAGGCTCTGTCAATAGAACGGTTCTCAATACATTTGGGGGGCGTGGGGTTCTCTGCAGACTCCCCAGGGCGATGGTTCCTGTAATAATTTTAGGAGGAAATGGCTCCTGACAGATAACAATTAAAGACCCTCAGAGAGGACCTTTTTCTCTGATGAAGACCCCAGAACCAGGACACTCCGAGACCAGGCCACTGGATGCAATTAGCAAGAGATTTATTGAGTAAACACAGGTACCTGCAGGCAGCAAAGTCTTTCGGAGGACTTTGCGCACCTGCTAACTGGAGGGCGGGCTTTTTATAGGGAAGAGCAAACAGCAAGTTTACAGAAGCAAAACAAAAGCATGGTTATCGGTCGATTGGAATGAGGCGGGGGCATGAATGGTTTCCTCTCTCAGAATGGATGTTTGGCAATAGTCATCCTGTTCCTATCTTTATAGATATCCTGTTTTGCAGTTAACCTGCTTTGTTGATGTGCTATCTTATTGACATCCTGCCTTGCAGTCTTTCTATCTCAAGCACATGGGATGTTCTTACGAGAGCAGGCTGGCTGCTGATCCGGAGAATTTTTTTATTTTAAAGCAAACAGGACGTTCCCCTGGGAGCATGCTAGCTGCGGGTTTTGAGGAGGGGGTCTGTAGGGTCTTTCATTAAGGCCCCAATGTCAGCTTGAAGTAGTTGCAGAAAGAAATGCGTCATCCCATGCCCCCTGCCCAGAATAGGTTGAAAGGCTGAGACAAGGGGGAACTATAGTGCCTGTTGATATACTACAAAAACAGGTCCAAAGTTGTCAGTTAATGGATTTATTAATTTAAGTAGTTCCATGTCTCCTTGGAAACAGGAGCAAGCTTGTGAAGGGGGAAATGTAGGAGCCAGCCACGATAAGCTAAGTATGGACAGGTCACCCAAAGGAAGCTCTTTACTTCCAACCATAATCACCTGCCAGAGTAGGACTCAGCCATTGATAAATTTAACAAAGGCCCCTGTCTCAGTAGTTTACCCTGAGGCAATACCTGGTTGCAGGAAGAACCACATACTGAGATTACCTGAGCACCACCCAAGAACAGACCATCCAAAGGAAATGCCTAACATTCCAACAGCTGTAGATAGGACCACCTGCCAGCACATTCACCAGGACACCCCTAGACAAATGTCAGCCATTCAGGGGTCCTGAACCTCAGAAACCCCTCACCCCCACCTTTACTACTATAAAACCCCAACTCTGAGCTTGGGGCTCTCCGTTTATTCCAATATATTGGACATGCGGAGAGACTGAGTTTGCAAACTTGATTAAAATAAAGGCTCTTTGCTTTTACATACAGACTCGGTCTCCTTGTTGGTTTTTGGGCATGACAAGAAGACCAGGCCAGTTGTCTGTTCTCACTCCGCCATGCTGGCAAAGGCTTGGTGGCAGCTGTACCAGATTTAAAAACAGCTGTTGTTTTCTTTTTCTAATGTAATAGGTAGTATCACATTTATTAAGGCTAACTTTCTACCTGTGTGACACTGGGCAAGTCACTTAACCTCTCTGCGACTCATCTCTGCGTAGTCATCCCTAAAATAAGGAAACATGTCTTATTGTTCGTGTTGCAAGGATGAGAGATGGGCTGCTTACCTCGCATACTCACAGGCTGTGTGACAGTAAGAGCCGCCAAGGGCAGCGGGAGGTTCATGGTTATGCTAAATTGCCAGGATGCAACCCCTCTTCTAAGGAAGGAAGTCACTAACAGCAGTGGGCCATAGCCCTTGCAAGGTTTGCTAGGGTTACAACCAGACTCAGATCAAACTCAGAGCTCCTGCTGCTTGCCCCTCACCCCTGCGTTCTCCCCTGCTGCTGAGAGGAAGCTGTTAAATGCCGCGCCACAGTTTCCCACGCCTTCCCTCTCTCCAGTCCTACGTCGTGCTCAGATTCACAGAAAGGAAGAGTCGCAGCAAAGAGAGAGGCAGTGCTCTCTAAGCGGTGGGGTGCGCTACTGGCTACTGTTCTCCGGACTTGCCTCAGGGTTGCTGGCTGCGGCAGCCAGCAGGCTCCCGCTTCACTGTTCTGAGGTGCAAAGGACGGGGCTTGAAGAGGCGAGAGCTATTTCCAGCTGCAGCCGAGCATCCCTGCTGTGGCTGTGCTCTTCTAATTGAAGTAATAAGGATGCCTAATGACTAAGATGGATTTCTACTGGGTTTGAGTCAGTAGCAAGGCAAAGCCATGTGAGTTTGGAGTTAAACCCATCTTCCAGGAATCACGACAAAAAGAGAATGTGACATCGTACATCACTTAATGAGCCAAAGTGAAGACGAATCTTGGGAGGAATTTGTCCTTAAGACAGCAAGAAACACACAGACCCCCCCCCCTCTCTCTCTCTCTCACACACACACACACACACACACA
>NC_022017.1:8907452-8944132 GCF_000317375.1 Microtus ochrogaster
CACACACACACACACACACACACACACACACACACACACACACACGGAGGGTTCTACCTCGTTAGATTGGTTACGTAACTTTTCATTCTGTGTTCATGATCCATGTAGCTAAGACTGCATTACACAGCCCTGTGCGCGCACGCACACACACACACACACACACACACACACACACACACACACATCTAATTCTTTAAGACATTTTTCTTGGCTTTAACTAAATAGAGCGCATTCTGACATTCTCTATTTTAATTTCATTTTTTTTTAAAAAAAACCCACATGCTATAATTGACGAAATTGATCTTGGAACCCTGTCTTACTCGTGTCCGCAGGCCTTTTGAATACACCACATGCAATGGATCTTTGAGACCCCGTCCTTAGTTCTTTAATAGTCTTTAATAGATGATAATTTTTAATAATTAGACTCTCAAGGGTATGAATGTGACAGTCTCTTCCTCGCATGCTTACTCTTTTATGTGGCCCAGGCTGGTGATGGGCCTTCTGCCTCCATCTTCTGAGTCCTGGGACCATGCCAGGCTGCTCTGGTATCATCTCAAAAGTTTAGAAGGATCATGCATTCAGGATGGCTTTATAGGAAAAGTATTTTTTTTTTTGACACATTCTTCACGTCTTTCTGGGGTTTGCTACATTTCTCCAATTAAAAGAAGCCACTCTTGTATCCTAAGGTGAACCTTCCTCATGTATAATGGTTTATAAATAATTCATTGATAATAGCCTTTAGGTATATTAGGAGGGAGCTAAATTCTAGTACTAACTATATATTAAAACTTCCACTGTCCGCAGGTTTATTGCCTTGAAATATAGTTTTGTAAGTATAAAGGTAAGCTACCAAGCAGCCTTCTTGTTGCTTGTTGCTAATGTTTAGAAAACTCGTGTGTATGTGTGTCTACAGTGTTTTCATGAGAAGAGGTGGGTGACAGTGGCTGTTTGGTGAGAGAAAAACCGGGGCACTAGGGAACCTATCTGGGAAGTTTTACTTCTGTAGTGAATGTTTTTGTACAATTTGTGGGGGAAATGCCATATTAGCTTTGAGACTGTATTACTGTGTATAGTCAACACTTTTTGAAACATGAATGGATGGAACTAATATGATCTCTGAGGTCCCCTTTGTGCTAAAAGTCAAGGAATATAAACTCTCATTTTCTGTGCCCAGGTAACCAACCAATAACCAAAGCCAGTTAATCAAAACCACTCTCCTTTACTGAGGAATTTATTTGTTCAAGAGAATGAGCATTGGTGGAACCTGATGGTGCCAGAGCCTGAGGCAGGAAGGTCAGTTCAATCCTAGCCTGGGTAACTTAGGGAAATTCTGTCTCATAGAGAAAGAGACAGAGATAGAGAGACAGAGACAGAGAAATATGGAGATACAGAGAGACACAGACAGAGAACTATAGCCCATTGGGGTGTTGCTTACCTTCCATGTGTAAAGCCCTGGGCTTCATCCCTAACAGAGAATGGGCGTTGAGTATTTTTCTACCAGAAAGAACATAAGAAGATGTCATTCCGTTATGTTTGCTTAGCTTTTGTAGAAGTAGTTGTTCTACAAGAATAGCCTTTAAGAGTTATTTTAGCTATTGTAAGAATACTTTTAGTTGGATACCCATCTAAAATAATTTATAGGCTTCCCTACTTGATCAGGAAATTGTATGGACTCAGTGGATCATCATCATGACCTGTATGCCCCAGCAAGACAGGGGTGTGCAAGACAGTGGTGTGTAAGACAGTGGTGTGTAAGAGGAGCATTGCAGAATCTTCTGAGTGCTCAGGGCCAGGTGTGTGAGTTCAGTGACGTCATCTCACAGATTATGGAGTCCCTGTTGACACCTGTCAGAATGCTGGCCTGGAGGAAGAGCCTCTTTGTTCCACAGGAATACATCAGACTTTCAAATCAGCCAAAAACAAGTTGGGAGCAGTTTGCAAAGCTTTCCTGAGCTCTGAGTCAGGGCTCACTTTCCAGACCCACATGTGCGTGCCTTTAAATGGGGACTTTGTAGCCATATCAGATCGCTCATTTTCATTAGGTCTTGGTCCTTGCCTGTGCTCCTAACAGGTACGATCGCCCAGCGTTACTCGATCGGAACATACCCTAGGACTAACTAAAATAATGTGCAAGCCTGCCAAGAAGGGAGAACACTTCAGTGGCACACAGAGAGTAAGAAACCAGGCAGGAGGCGGGTTAGGCAAGCAGAGACAGATGGCTGTTGGGACGGCGTAGATGGAGAAAGGCTAGCCACAAAGCCTGGTGACTCGCAGCACCTACATAAAGGCTGGGTGTGGAGCAAGCATTGGTAATGCCCCACGGAAGGGAAGCAGAGACTAGAGGATTGCCCCTAGTCTCATGAACTATCTAACCCGGAATACAGAGCACAGGAGCAGAAAGGAGAGCTCTTAGCTCAGCAAGGCAGAAGGTGAGAACAGACTCCTGAGAGGAACTCTCCGACCTCCACACACATCATGTTATGTACCAACATTCACACATGCACACACACACACACTCTCTCTCCGCCATACATATACATCCTGTCTCACACACACACACACACACACACACACACACACACACACACTCAGAGACACTCACAGACATACACACTCACACATGCATGCTCTCTCACATACAAACACATACATACTCACACACTCTTTCTCACACACTCACAACGTATCTTTTAAAATAGAGTAGATACAGCATATTTAGATACTCGGAATTCTGTCGTTTCCATTATTCTTGTCTCAGGAAAGATAAAATTTGTGTTCCCATAACATACGCTTCTATTTTAAAAGAAACAAGAAGAATAATTGTTTTGTTTTTAATACATTAAATTAATGTTTTACACTTGCATCAATTATGCTGCTTGTTCTTCAGAATTTAGACAGGTTATAAACTAAACAGCAATTGACCCCAGTTGCACATTCGCAGTGTGGCTGGCATGAGGCACAGCGATGGCGCCGACGGAATGTGCACAGTGTTTCCTGCTGTCGGAAACTCTGTAACTGCTGGTCTGTCTCAACGTTTTCTTCCTCGGCTGCACTGCTTAAATCAAACAAATGGAAAAAAGACCCTAACCAACCCCTGGGAGTTTATTCTGTAGGACAGAAGCGAGGATAGCTCCAGAGTTAAGCCACCCACCCCTATACAGCTCGGAAGGGGACTTCTGATTTGCCAGTTGAAGGAGATTCCTACCTCAAGACCATGGCCATTCTTAGTTACTTTTCCTCTTGTTTTGACAAAAATACACTACAAGAAGAAACTTAAGGAAGGGTTTATTTTGGCTTACTGTTCAAAAGTATGGTTCATCATGGTGGCAGAGCTAAGGCAGCAAGAGCTCGGGGCAGCGGATCACATAGTCTCAGCGATGGGAAAGCTGAGAGCAATGAATGCTGGGACTCAGCATACATTCTCCTTTTGATTCAATCCAGGACCCCAGCCCATTGAATGGCGCTGTCCACAGTTAAAGTGGCTCTTCCAACCTCAAATTAATCGAATCTGGATGGTTCGAAGACTTGCCACTGAAATAATTCTAAATCGTGTCTCGATTGTGTACATGTAGATTGTGTGACAATACTAACCATCACAGACATTGTCAGAGCATTTCCTGTAAGTGGCCATTGTGGAACAAGTTTGAAAGAAAATGACCCCTAAATGGAGTGGCACTATTAGAAGGTCTGGCCTTGTTGGAGGAAGTTTGCCACTGTGGGGCAGACTTTGAGGTCTCTTTTTCTCAAACTTTGTTCAGTGTGACACTCAGACCACTTCCTGTTGCTTGTAAAATGTAGGAGTGTAGAAGGAACAGCGGGCTGCATTCCTGCCGCTCAGCTCCAGGCTGCCTGGCTAGCTTATGCCCCGAAATAACAACACACAAATTGTATTCTTTTAAACACTGCTTGGCCCATTAGTTCTAGCCTCTTATTGGCTAATTCTCACATCTTGATTAACCCATTTCTAATAATCTATGTAGCACCACGAGAAAGATTCAGCATGTCTGACCTGGCGGCTGGCTCCATGGTGTCTAACTCACTTCCCTTCTTCCCAGCATTCTGTTCTGTCTACTCCACCCACCTATGTTCTGACCTATCAGGCCAAGCAGTTTCTTTATTAATTAACCAATGAAAACAACACATTGACAGATGACCCACCTATATCATAGGAGGGTACATCAAGGATAAAGTCTTCTGAGGAAAGGATGCTAAAGTCTCCACTAAAATAAAATACAAAATGAAACGTACCCACAAACCCCAATGGCCCACGAAGCAAGGTCACATTCTGCAGGGGCTCATCCATGAAGGAGAGAGGAATCTATCACAGCAGCATGGTAGGACATTGGCATTACATTCTGACTTGTGCAAAACATTCGATTTGGCATGCTGTGTCATTTTTCTGTATGCATCATGTCCAAGTCGTCCTGGTAATACCACAGCCACAGAAACTGAAGGAAACTAAACAACCTTCTCTGAGAGAGCTAAGGAAGGGACATTCTGTGCCACTCTGACAGCCTGCCTCCTAGCCGGCTCCCTGGCTCACGCTTTATGAGTTTATTAATCATCTGAAAGAAAGAATAAGCAAATGCTCGTGGCAGTTGTGGGGAAGACTGAATCGGGAGGTATTAGGAGCTTTGATAAATGGCCAGGATATGAACAGCAGTGTGGTTCAGAAAGACCAAAAACAAATCAGAAATCCGGATGGGAAAACACGAAATTGGTCTCTGAAAGATACAAACAAATATCTGGCAGTCTCTGGAGAGGAGAGCCGGGGGTGCAGGAGATGGTGGGCAGTTTCAGATGAGTTGGAAAGAAGTGATGTTGGCATTGGTCGTGATGGTGCATGGGCATGGGGGGGGGAAGGGGGCTGCGGTCTCTCACATGAATGCGTTTGAAAGCACCCTGAAACAACTGTATCCCATTTTTAGCACCCAAGTAAACAAGCGATGCTGACAGTCTTGGAAGGCATCCAGAGAAAAATCATGAAAATTATTAATGGAAGGGAGGGGTTGATTTATGAAGATTTATAGAGTGTATCGTCTGGGTTAAGCGATGGCAGAAGGCATCACGATACATTCTGGAAATGTTGGCAATACATATTGCTCAGATTTGGGGGCTGGAAATTAAACAAACAGGATTAAACAGGGTAGAATTAATTTCCATGCTGGAAAACAGCTAAATTTTTCTAAGCAGCGCTGATTGAATACATTGTAAGGTCACTAAATACTTTGATGGACAGCTACTCAATTACATAGCTACTTCTATGGTAAGTCTTGAAGCACCATCAGCTGTGACATTGTGCCCAGAAACGTCACTTAAAGAAGAATGCTGTCCTAGCAGCAATGTGCATAGAACAAACTATGTGATATTATTAATGATGTTTCTCTGCTTTGACCTATTAGCAAATAGACATGCTTTTAACAGATCCTAAAACAGAGTAAGTGAGGAGAAGAGAAATGACAGGGGGAAGAAGTCCCCTTTTTATTCTATTTTAAGCAAAATTGTGGTGTCATTTTCTATTGCAACATCTTCCTGAGTGAATTACGCCCAAGTGGGAAGGGGCCAGTGGAAGTTGGAAGTGCTTGAGAGCCTTTTATGTTTTAAGAGACATCTGCCCTTTTCCCTTCATTGTAGGGGTCAGGAGAGTTTCACAGTTTTAGAAACACTGGGACAGTCTCTGTCACTAAACAGACACAGGGCTGTTCCACGGGCTATGTGAGTGGGCTTTGCTGTGCATTTTAGGACCGAGTGTGTAAAACAGTCCCGTCGTTCCCATATCCCTTACCACGTTAGAAGTAGATATATTTTACTGAAGGGAAACAAGGCCTTCAGTGTGTGATCAAGTGCAGAGTAAGAGTCTTGCCCTGGGGTCTCAGTCTGCAAGGCTCTCTTAGGGAAAATAAGGCCTCTTCAGTGCACTTGGCATATTACTGGCAAAGTTACACTAGTAAGCTAGGATTTAGGAAAATCTGGTTGAGTTAGCAAGGGGATCCTAAAGGAAATTCTTAAGCCTAAAGGAAAATGAAACTACTTTGTTCCTGGCAAGATAAATGTAAATGGGAAATGCTAAATGTCCCAAGGTTTTAGCTTGAGGTTAAATTTACAGCGCAGTTCTAATTCTGTGTTGGCATCTGTAATGAAATCACTACAAATTACAGGGATCCTGGGTTTTCTGCCATCATTAGGTGATACATATTCATAACCTATGGAGTAGGTAATGATTAACTAGCATTCAATTGACCCTCAATAGATATTGGTTAAATAAGTTAATGAATGAAATTATGGGATGTGATGGCTCTGATGAACGAAGGAGTTGGTTTCACAGTTGAACTTATAGTGGTATATCATCTGTGTTTTAACAAAAAAAGAAAAAAGAAAAAGCTTGCCTGAAGGTCAGAATTGCAAAGCAGCCACACTAGTCAGCCACGCAGGCCAGGCAGGGGTGGTGCACACCTTTAATCCCAGCACTAGAGAGGAAGATAAGATGGGAGGAGGTGTGTCTTCAGCCTGAGAATTTGTGGAGACAGGATCTCGCCCTTACGGTCTAAAGATCTGGCAGAGGTATAAGGTCTAGAGCTCTAGTGCTTGGCTGCTTTGCTTATATGATCTTCAGCTTGAACCCCAATATCTGTCTCTGGGTTTTTATTATTCGTGTTACAGATCCTAAAAGTCTCCGTGTGTTAAATCTACCTATACCAGTACTCATTTCTCCAGCTTCAATCAAATGTGACCAATTGGCCCTCCCGCCCCCACGCCTATCATATTCTTACAAGTTATGAGTTATCCATATCCAAGTTTCAATATCCATTTGATTCAACAGGCATTTACAGAGCTGTTACTTGATGCTAAGGGCTGGGCTCACTGGGAAGCAGGAAGAACAAGAGGACTTGTCTTCTATTTATTTATTTATTTATTTATTTATTTATTTATTTATTTATTTATTTATTTACTAAAGATTTCTGTCTCTTCCCTGCTAAGTCCCCCCCCCCCCTCTTTCTAGCCATAAATAGAGGACTTGTCTTCTCACGGAGTTTACAGTCTGCCTAGGAAGCTATGTGGTAGACATAACTACATATAACTCTATGAAACATGGAGTCAAAATTCATCGAGATGGGTGTCACAGGTGGCAGTTGTGTCACTAGCCAACAAGGACTAAACAGAGGACAGAATCGAAATGGGAACAAAGTGTTGTGGCTTCTTTTCCTCTCTAAGGCTCCCCTGAGCTTCACTGGAATGAAGCCTGCCTACACATTTGCTTCTAGAGGAAAAGATGATGTACCCTGAACTCTTGGGCCAAAATTATCTCAGGGCCTGTACCTCGAGGCCTGTAGGACAGAGAAAAGTCTGGCTCAAGTTTGAAGGAACTAAGTGAAGATGAGACAGCAAAATCTAGGTAGACGCCCCTCCAGCCAGAGGGAAGGCTTGGCTGTCTCTCATTGGCTAGGGGTACCCCCACATCACAGGATGTCACTTAACCTATATAAGCTGATGTTCACAGTAATAAACCGAGTTCCTGCTTTGAATTGACTTCCTATTGAGTCTGATTGTCCAGCGTTGTGGGGCTGTGGAACAGTCAATCTAATAGCTGATATGATCATAAAAATCAGGGACACCCCCCTCTGACATTATGGAAAAGACCCCTCTAAATTAATAATTCCATTCAAAATTAAGGATTTAGAATGGGCCGCAAGACATTGTTCTCCATTGAGCCTCACCCTGGAGGGATTTCTTGGAACCCGAGATGAAAGACCCGGATAAATCCAGACCCCTCTATCAGGAAGAGAAGAGCCAAAAATCTAGGATTATCTGGTTCAGTGACTCTGTTTCAGGAACTAGCTGAAGATAAAGTTAGATTATAATCTTGAAAAACAGGGAGTTACCCCTTTGCGATTATCACTGATATTTTCAGAATTTTCAATGGTCACTGGTATTTTTGGAATTTTCCAATGATGCCCTCCCTACCCCCTTTGGATTACTGGGTTGTGGTTTCTTCCCTTAAATACCCCTTCTCCCAGCTACTTGAGGTCGAACTCCTCCCCTGCGTGAGGTATGAGTCTCGGGCCCCAGCGCTGGTATCTGTCAATAAACCTTGTGTGATTGCAGCAAGGACAGTCTCTAGTGAGTTACTGGGGGGTGGGGAGGGTCATCTTATCCTGAGACTTGAGTGAGAGTCTCCCCACACCGGGGGTCTTTCATAGACATTCACATTGGGGAATCCCGGTTATTGAAGCTATATCAAGAACTACACTGGAGAGTCCCCTTAGTCTTTTCTTCTAGGCCCCTGCCCTAAGCATTCACTGTTTGCACAGATAGCAGGAAGAATGGGGCCGCCTTTGTAGTTTTCCCTGCAGCGAGGACCAAGGCAGAGATTGCCAAAATTCTCCCTTGTGGAGGATCCGCTCATATAAGGAAATGATGGCCATATATATTGCCCTACAAGAGGTCCCAGAACCCTGCAACCACTATTTAGACAGCGCTTAAGTGGTGAACCTACTGCTACACTTACCCTATGTCTATATCAGATTGGGTGCTAATCCTATTTCTGCCTTGAGGATACAACTCAGATCACTCTAGAAGGTAGGAAAAACACACATACATTCAACATCTCAGAGGACACCAAAACCTCCCTGGCCTCATTTCCCAAGGGAATGCTGCTGCGGATGCTGCAGCTTCAGGGGCCTGTCTCATAGAGGTCTCAACTCTGCCCATACAAAATGCTACCCAAATGCATGACTTAACTCATGTCAGCTGGAGAGGACTCAGATACCTATAGCCCCAGATCCCTGCAACAGAGTTAAAGAGAATTATTCATACTGAAGGAGCCAGCCATGATAAACTAAACATGAACAGGTCACCCAAAGGAAGTTCTTTACTTCCAACCATTATCACCTGCCAGAGTAGGACTCAGCCATCGATAAATTTCATGAAGGGTCTCAGTAGTTTACCCTGAAGCAATACCTGGTTGCAGGAAGAACCACATGCTGAAATTACTCAAGCACCACCCAAAAACAGACCATCCAAAAGAAATGACTAACATTCCAACCACTGTAAATAGGACCACCTGCCAGCACACGTTCACCAGGACACCCCTAGACAAATGTCAGCCAATCAGAGGTCCTGAACCTTAGAAATCCCTCACCCGCACCTTTACTACTATAAAAACCCAACTCTAACTGAGTTCGGGGCTCTCCATTTATTCAAATATGTTGGACATGCAGGAAGGCCGAGTTTGCAAACTTGCATAAAATAAAGGCTCTTTTCTTTTACATATGGGACTTGGTTTCCTTGTTGGCTTTTGGGGGACTTCGTGGATTTGGGCATAACACATACATGTAAGACTTGCCAACAATTTCTCTGTATCCCCACCCCTTTATAATGGCTGGGGTGAACCCAAGAGGTTTAGACCCAATATCATCTGGCAAATAGATGTAACACATTACCCTCCGTTTGACAAATTAAAATATGTGTTTGTGACCATAGACACACACTCCAAGGCATGCTGGATACCACCCAGTGAGGGGAAAAGGCAATCCATGTCAAAAACCACTTCCTACAATGCTTTGCTACATTGTGACTACCATAACAGGTCAAGACTGACAACAGCCCCTGTTTTTTTGTTTGTTTTTCAAGACAGGGTTTCCCTGTGTAACAGCCCTAGCTGTCCTGGAACTCGCTCTGTAGACCAGGCTGGCTGGCCCCTGTTTTATAAGTAAAACATTAAAAGAATTCCTCTAGAGATGGAAAATATCCCATACCACCAGAATTCCATGCAACCCTCAGGGGCAAGCAATTGTCGAAAGACACCACCAAAATAAAAAAGGGAGAAGTCTCCCTCATCTACAACTTCAAAAGCCATTATTAACCATCAATATTTTAAATTTTCAAAAATCAGATGATCAAAATAGATTTCAGAAATATTGGGGATCCCTACCAATGAGGCCCTGCCTAAAGGTTAGGTGGGAGGATCCTCTCACTAACCAATGGAGGGGCCCAGATCCCTTGTGGACACGGGGCTGAGGATATGGATGAGTCTTCCCAAACAGAGCGGAAATATGGCTACCCACTCATAACTCAAAATTTCTCCCCTCCCCTCAGGACAATGGGGAGACCAAGATGACCAATAAAGAAAGAAATAGGTGATAGACAACCCTTAAATTAAAATACAAGGAAAGAAAAATCACCACTGCCCAAGGGAGACTGATCCTTGAGAAAAGTGTTGTCTGTTTATCTATTTCAGATGGCCCTTCCAGTGGTAATCATGTTAACTCTTCTCATGGGGATCAAAGTCCAGGCAGCAAGCCCCACCAACCACAGAAAGTGACATGAATCTTGTCGAGCGCTGGCACTGGAGGGATCCTAAACCAGACTTCTCAGATGATGACACCCTGGATGTGGTGGCCTGACCTTATGTTTGAGCACTATGATTTGGCAGCATGGGAGCTGGGACCTGGGAGACTGGATTCCAGGGATTGAAGGGAGACCTGAATGCGGAGGCTCTCAGGGGTGCACCCTACCCCAGGCATCTTGCCCTAATGAGCCAGGGTGTTCTCATGTCCTTAGGAGACATGCCCTCCTGCAGACACCCTTTTATGTATGCCCAGGAAGCAACCGGACTGCCTCTGCTATTAGAAACTGCAGGGCAGGGTGGGGGGGGTGGCTCCTGATTACTATTGTTCTTTTTAGGGATATGAGCAGACTGGGCTGGACATAATTAGAAAAGACAGAGACCACATCATGTTATTTACAAAAGTCTTTAGATTCCTCAGCAAGGGTAACCTTACAAAATAGGAGAGGAGCCGGGTGATGGTGGCGCACGCCTTTAATCCCAGCACTCGGGAGGCAGAGGCAGGGGATCTCTGTGAGTTCGAGACCAGCCTGGTCTACAGAGCTAGTTCCAGGACAGGCTCCAAAGCCACAGAGAAACCCTGTCTCAAAACCACCCCCACCCAAAAAAACAAAACAAAACAAAACAAAACAAAACAAAACAAAACAAAACAAAACAAAACAGGAGAGGCTTGGACTTGCTGTTTACGGAATAGGGAGGAATTTGCAGGGCGCTTGGGGAAGAAGGTTGCTTCTATGAGGACCATTCCAGGATAGTTACAAAAACCCTAAATGAGTTAAGAAAAGATAGTGATTCATTTAAGTCAAGAACCTCTTATGAAACCTGGTTTAATTGGTCCCCATGGCTTACCACACTCATCTCTTTCCCTAATTGGACCGATGGCTATTTATTTATTGATTTGTCTTTTTGGCCCACGCGTTCTCCAAAGGCTGAAAGAAGCATCCCCGAAACAGATACAACAGGTACAATGTACTCATGGCCCTTTGAGTACATTATGAGAGGCTCGATACATCTTACTCCATGGATGAACTCTCAATTTGAGGGTGTCCAGGCCAAAACTCCGGATAAGGGTGGCCCTGACCCATATTCTTTCCCCAGTGGGCTTTTCTGGCTTGGTGATCAGGGTAGGGGGTGGGATATAAAACAAAAGGGGGAGATGTTGGGCCAAAATTATCTCAAGGCCTGTACCTCGAGGCCTATAGGAAAGAAAAAAGGCTGGCTTGAGTCTGAGGGAACCGAGTGAGGATGAGACAGCAAACTCTAGGTAGACGCCCCTTCAGCCAGAGGGAGGGCTTGGCTGTCTCTCATGGGTTGGGGTACCCCCACATCACATGATGTCATTTAACCTATATAAGCTGATACTCACACTAATAAACCGAGTTCCTGCTTTGAATTGACTCCCTATTGCGTCTGATAGTCCTGCATCATAGGGCTGTGGACTGGGCAGACTCACTTTTCCCTGGGGAACAAGGAGGCTAAGGAAGCCTAGCACTGAACTTCACATTTTTCTTGCCCCGCCCCTGCATTCTATAATACACAAGGGCATCTCTTTTGTTTGGGAAGTTTGGCCTTTAATGCAGCTTAATTGCCTGCTGGTAATGACAGAAAGGTTTGCCTCGAATTCATCGGTGGCTTCCCTATGCCATATTAATGCATCTACGTTGACTGTTTCAATGATGTTCTGAAGAAATCATTTAAAACAGAATCAGTTGGCAGGAGTGTGTCAAATAAAAAGATCCACTAAAAAAAAAAATCTTTACTCTTAGCAGAATCAAAGCATGTAAAATTGCTGGTCTGCAGAAATTATTTTAATGTATTGTTTTTTTCTCAGCATATTTTGTTGTAGGCATGGAGGCACAAAGGCACAGGGTAGCTACAATACAGCCTGTAGCCTGTCATACCTAAAAAAAAAAAAGACCAAACTACTTAGCAGCATATTAGGCATGCTTTATTCTGTCCACATAACACTGAGGCTTTTAATTTAATTTATGTTTCTGTTGACTGAATGTAAATAAATAAAAGATAGGAAGTTCTTTTCCAGTACTCCTCAGGCGAAGGCCAAAGAGAGACAGCCTGCTCTCAGATCATTTTATTTTACAATCAGGATCAGAGGTGGCAGATTTAAGACAGGTCCTGTAGATTGCTGTTTGGCTTTGACTATGAAGGCCTGATGTGAACAGGATATACACCACAATATAATATTACTATCTACGTTATACTTCCACCAGATTCCAGTGCACACTAGTAAATCACTGGCGCTGGATACTAACGTCTGTCCGTGTAAATCCTCCTGCCTGGCCTCTGTATGAGTTTAAATAGAAACGTATTACCTGTTGAAGTACAGCTTAGATTATCGTCAGCTCCATTATCCACTTCAGATTTCACAATAAGAATAGCCATACAGGAGATAAAAGCAGGTGTCCTTCCTTTGCTTTTGAAACTTCCCAGGCATGCCGCACTTCAGCAATGGATTTGAAACCATCGCCTGCCGGTGGTCACCACATGAGAAGACAAGAACATAAAGGGATGAGTGCAGTCATAAGGCTACTTCCAACCACTTTACGATAGTGGGTTCAGCAGAGGCCATGGCATGCCGGGGCTTTTGTTTGGGCTCTGAGAAACATTTTAGTTAAAACCATTTTACCTACTTATGAATGGCATCTTGTACTGCTCATAGAATTAATGTTTTGATTTTTTTTGGGGGAGTGCAGTTTTGATATTGATGGGGGAGAGTCCTCTGTTTTATGTTAATTTCATTGGTTAAATAAAGAGACTGCTGTGGCCCTTTGATAGGACAGAAAATTAGGTAGGGAGAGTAAACAGAACAGAATTCTGGGAGAAAGAAGCCGAGTCAGGCAGTCGCCATGATTCTCCTGTTGGACACAGACACAGGTTAAGATCCTCCCTGGTAAGCCACCTCGTGGGCTACACAGATTATTAAAAATGGGTTAGATCAATATGTAAGAGCTAGCCAATAAGAGGCTGGAACTAATGGGCCAAGCAGTGTTTTAAAAGAATATAGTTTCCGTGTAATTATTTCAGGTGTTAAGCTAGTTGGGTGGCAGGCCGCTGCCTGCTGCTCCTTACAGCATGATATTTTGTTAGATGGGTTAATATATGGAAAGCACATAAAATATCCCTGGCATTCACTAATGATTAATTCCTGGCAGTGGTAATGAGGATGAGAAGAAAATCACATTTTTATCAGGCTTTAAGTTGGGAGAGACAAGCAGTGTGTACTTTGTAGTACTGAGAGAGGGGCCTCCTTGGTTCACAACCCAAATCCCTCATTTACCTCTCTCTTGAACTGACCTTGGTTTTAATATTACCAATATTAGTAATACTACACAAAAATCTCATTGCTGTATAATTACAAATCATATAGTTTATACCCATAGGCCCTGCTGAAAACCATCAGGAATTAATTATAAATAGATATTTGTAGTAGGATAGCCGCTTGTTTGTTCCCAGCTGCTCAGCCCTGAAATAAGCACATAGAAACCATATTATTAGCAATACTGTTTGGCCAATAGCTTAAATGTATTTCTGGCTAACTCATATCTTAAATTAACTCATCTCCATGAATCTGTATATCGCCACAAGGCTGTGGCTTACTGGGTAAAGTTCCGGTATCTGTCTCTGGTGGGGCTACATGGCTTCCCACTTTGACTCCGCCTTCTTTCTCCCAGCATTCAGTCTAGTTTTCTCCACCTAGCTCTATTCTGCCTTATCAGGCCAAGCCAGTTTCTTTATTCATTAACCAATAAAAGCAACACCTAGACAGAAGGACCTCCCACACCAGATACTAGTTACAATCTGTATTTGAAACATGAACAACAGATATATTTTAAAAATATATGTGTTTTACTTACTTTTCTATTGCTGTGAAGAGACATCATGATCAAGACAACTTAAAAAATAAAACATTTAATTGAGGCTTGCTTATAGTTTCAGAGGGTGAGTGCCTGACCATCATTGTGGGGGCAGAGAGGACAGCAGTCAGGAGTGATGTTGAATGGTTGGGAACATTCATCTGATCCACAAGCTGAAGGCAGAGAGAGAAGTCAGGAGAGAAGAGAGAAAGAGAGAGGGGAGAGAGAGAGAGAGAGAGAGAGAGAGAGAGAGAGAGAGATATCCTGGGCCTATTGTGGGGTTTTTAAACCTCAAAGCCCACTCATAATGACACACCTCATCCAACAAGGTCACACCTCCTAATTCTTCCTAATCAATTTCACTATCTGGGAACAAAATATTCAAACACATCAGCTTATAGGGGCCATTCTCATTCAAGCTACTGCCTTACTCAACTATATATTTGATAGATGTTTTGAATGTATATTTTGTGTAGAACAGTATTTTAAAATTATGCATGTACATAAACAATGTGTATGTATGTAGATCATGCTTTACTGTGTGACATAATCACACATTGGACATAATTGTGAGTGTACACAGTTGACACTGCTGTAGAGGCACCTTTTGCTGTCTAAGGGATCAGCAGTTTGAAAGTTTTCCTCGTGGGGGGAATGGCTATGATTTTCACTCACCTGCTTCATCCAAGCCTCACAGTTAACCTATTTGCCAGGAGCACAAGGCAATTTGAGGAAGAACATCAGACCCCAGATCTTCAGCATCCCCCTGCTGGAAGAGAAAACCGTTAAGCATGTCATTTCCTATTTCTTCCTCCAGTGCGATCTGGTTGTGATTCAAGGCGTCTGCAGAGGCCAGAGGTCTTGGAGCCCCTGGAACTGGAGTTACGAACAGTTATGAGCCACCTGATATGAATGCAGGAAACCAAACTTGGTTTTCATATTAATATACATCCACGGCTCTTTAGCTTCAACAATGTGTCTTATAGTGCGTTTGTACAGATGTTTATTAGCCACAGCCCTGCTCATTATAAATAATGAAACCTGGTATTTGTTCAGTAGGTATCTGCCGAATAGATGAATAGATAATTTTCCCCAGCTCTCCTGCAGAAGGGCGGGGGGAGTCTTTAGGAGCGGTTGCTACATGATATATGCAGCTGAAACTATATGTGCTTTGTTGTAGACAATTTCTTCACACAATGCTAGTAATAACAAACAATCAGCCGCTTCTTACTGTGTAAAAGATGCTGTGTAAGCACTTCCCATTCATTTCCTCATCTATGAGAATATTATCTTCATTTTACTAATGAGGAAATTAATGCCTAATGAGCTTCTGTAGCTTCATTAAGCTACATGCCTAAGCCTCACTTCTAATAAGGGGTGGAATTTGCTTTAAACGTGGACCCAAGGCTCTGGTGGTTGTGTCCTCTGGCGGTACCTGACTTTTACAATTTAGAGAGAGAGAGAAAATTGGAGAGAGGCGACTTTGTTCCCTCTGCTTCTAGTTTTAGTTCTTTCTTCACACGTTATTAAAAAATATGACTTGGAGAGGAGGGGTTATGGGATGGAGACGGGAAACAAAACGGAGGACAAGGTCTGAAAGTTACGTGTATACAAGAGCACGGAAGAGAGGTGATGGACAGAAAAAAAGGAAATAATAAGTCTACCAGTTTCGGGATAGACTATCTCAACTCACAAAATAAGCTGAAAGTTTTGTGAGTAGATATGGTACATAATGGTTAAATTGCTGTACTTTAAAACGTGTTAGTGGAGGAGCAGTCAGTATGATGATGAATGGCTTGCTGGATTGAGTGAGAAATGTCGGCTCTAGGGTCAGGCATTTGAACACTTGGCTGTCTGTAGAACTATCTGGGGAGATTTAGGTGGTGCAGCCTTGCTGGGAGAACCACATCTCTAGGGTTAGACTCGGAGAGGAAAACTCACACCTACATCCACACTTATTTCCAGTTTGCTTTCTCTTCTCTGTGCTAGAGTTGAGGACATGAGGACATGAGCGCTCAGCTCCCTCTTTCTGATGCCAGTCCTCTTTCTTACTCCTGTGCTCCTGTCCCAAAGGACTCTTTAAAAAGATTCATTTATTTATTATGTATACAGTGTTCTGTCTGCATGTATGCCTGCAGGCCAGAAGAGGGCACCAAATCTCATTACAGATGGTTGCGAACCACCATTGGGTTGCTGGGAATTGATCTCAGGACCTCTGGAAGAGCGGACAGGAATCTGAGCCATCTCTGCAGCCCCACTCTGAAGGACTCTTACCCTTCTGGAACCATAAGCCCAAATAAACTTCCTTCAGCAAGTTGTCTTGGCCATGGTATGTATCACAGCAGCAGAGAAGTAACTGATACAGACATGGGAACCATAGAGTGGGCTGCTGCTTGAAGAAACTGACCGTGGTGACTTTTCTTGAAGGATGTAGGAAACTTTGGAACTTTATACTAGACAATTTGTTTAACAATATAGCTAAAGGTTAGCAAGTCATGCTAGTAGTAGATTAGAGGCTGGAGCACTGAAGTCGTGCTGAGAACAATATAGACGTGAAGACACAGCTCAAGAAGGGAACAATATTAGCAACTGGGATAAAGGCCATTCCTATGATAGTTTGGCCAAGAATGTGGCTGCCTTTTTCCTTTGTCCTAAGAACTTGCCTGAGACAAAATTGTAAAGTATGGAATTATGCCGTTGTCAGCGGCAATTTCAAGGCCACATAATGTTTAATCTGTGATGTGTTGTTAGTAATGACTCATACTGATTTATAATGAAAAAAAGCGCACAGGATAAAAACGAGTTATAAAACAAACAGTATGGAGAGACAAAGAGGACCAGAAAACAACAACATTGCTGCTGAGGCCTGTTGTTGAAAAAGATAAAGAGATTAACACCAACAAGTAGAAGCCTCTAGTTTAGCACTGCAATTGGGAAGGATTTGCCTGTAGGGCAAGACCCCCACCCCCACCAGCTGAGCTTTAAACTTGTGAAAAGAAAAGATCTAAGGCAATCTCTATTCCTAGAAAGCCCCTGTAAACACAAGCTGCTGCTAAGAGGGCTCAAGGGGGCCACAGTCCTTCTTCACTGAGTAGCTGAACTTGGCAGTGTCCTTCATGTGGTGCTGGCTCTACAGACAGGAAGGATTCCTCTTTCATGGTTTCAGAAAGCCATTGAGGCTAGCCAGAGTGCGGAAGGACAGTGCAGGTCTTCATTGCATGAAGCTGTGGAAGTGAAACCTAGGTTGCAATGGAGACTTCAAGATGTCGGAGATGCCAGAGTTGTGAGCGATCTGTTAAGGAGCTACAGAGAACCAACCCAAAGGAGAGATGGATATTGCACAAGATAGTGGAGATGCCAGAGCCATGAGTGATCTATCTGTCTATCTGTCTGTCTATCTATCTATCTATCTATCTATCTATCTATCTATCTATCTATCCATCCATCCATCCATCTATCTATCTATCTAGCTATCTATCTATCCATCTATCTATCATCTGTTAAGGAGAGCTGCAGAGAACCAACCCAAAAGAGGGATGGATGTTGCACAAGATGTTGGAGATGCCAGAGTCGTGAGTGATCTATCTGTTAAGGAGAGCTGCATAGAACCAACCCAAAAGAGGGATGGATGTTGCAGGAGCAAAGTGGAGAGGCAGAGCTTCTGAGCCATTTAATACCAGATAAGGAGCCACAGGATTTAGTTTGCCCTGGTCTTGCTTTGCTCCAGTATTTCCTTACTGTGTCTTTATTCCTCCTTTTAGAAGTGGTACTATGTCTTTGGGCTACAGGTTCGCAGTGTGTAATTTGACTTCTTTATTTCATAGGGGTGACACGTAGGGGATTTCTTTGAGACTCAAAAGGGACTTTGGACTGCTGTGTCCAACATGGGACTGAGTACTTTGGACAGTATGGGACCATGAAGGACTATGGTGACTTGAAGTTGGGCTAAATGCATTTTGCATTATGATGTAACACTATGGAAGTCAGGGAATGGGATGCGGTAGATTGAATAAGAATTGTTCCCATAGGCTAAGGCATTCGAACATGGAACATCTATTCCCCCAGTTGGCGGTGCTGTTTGAAAAGGTTTAGGTGATGCAGTCTTGTTGGAGGAGGCACATTGCCAGAGGCAGGCTTTCAGAGTAAAAAGTCTTGCCTCCTTACACTAATTAAAAATTAGTAACATTCAGGGAAAGAGAAATATTGAAAATGTGTGGGCTTGATTTGAAAGATGTCTTACAATGTAGCCTTCTGGGTCTTGAGGCCAAGAGAGAGCGAGCAAGAGAGACAGAGACAGACACAGAGAGAGACACAGAGAGAGACAGAGGAAGAGATTGGGCCTGGCATGAGCTTTGGAACCTCATCCAACAAGGCCACACCTTCTAATCCTCCCCAAACAGTTCACCAACTGGAAAGCAAGCATTCAGGTATATGACATTCTAATTTAAACAGTCAGACTGTCCTTGGTGTGAACAATCTTATTACTGTAACTTAGAATTACTTATTCTTAGGGCTGGGATTGGGGGGGGGGGGCGTAGCTCAGTGAGTAAGAGTACTTAAAGCACATAAAAAGCCAGTTTGTTATGTCTGCTATGCATCTCCCAGCACTCAAAGGAAGGAGAGAACTGACTCCTGAAAATTCTGTCCTTTGCCTACATTTCATATCCACGCTGTGGCAAATGCGAGCCTCCTTATATATATGTTTTTCCAAATTGCCTACTTTTGTATCCAGAAATTGTCTGGAAATTTCCAGCTGTTAATTTTTCTGACATGGTGTGGTTGTGTCATGAGACCCTGAACAGCATTTTTTAAGGCCAGTGTACCATCATCCTAAGTTACCACTTAGGTAGACTTAGATGTGATTTTATTCTTAGTGTTGAAAGTGAACGAGTTCATTATATCCTATGATGCATGTGTAGTGGTTGAATTCCATGTGCCTAAGTTAAAAAGGGAAGGTTGCATTGGAAGGTCTGCTGGATGGGAGAAAGGAACCCAGTGGTTTGGCTCTTTCCTTTCTTATGTCTTTCAGAATTCTGGGCTTCTTCCCAAATAATGTGGGGCCTATAACGGACTTGAAGGTTTCCCGATACCTAGCCAGTGACCAGGTCATCCTATGCATGGCTTCTCTAATTACGTATGCATCTGTGGTAGCTATTTACGAAGGTTCCTCAAAGGACGTTGAGAGTTTCTTGAAGAGAGGCATCGGTTCATTAATGTCTGGGCTTGGCTAGGAAGTCAGGGCCACCTGTGTTACGTTAGCACTGCAGTTTTTTGTGCTCTCCCAAAAGCTCTCTCTCGCCATCTGGTAACCTAACCCCTTCTACTTTCTGTCCACCATCCATTTTGATCTCCAAGACTTTCCCCATCCATAGTGAACTCTCTCCTTAGGTTACTTCATCGATCTCCACAGTGGCACCTCCCATGGGTATATCAGGCTCTTGGACTTTTTCCTGAGACCCAGAAGTGAATGACCAATAGTCCCGGCGACATCTCAGTTTAGAACTGGTGTGCTGTGACCTCCCTCGTTGAGCTCTGGGTACAAGCTAACTACTCTCCCCATAGTGCTTTCTGTTTTAGTAATTAGTACAAAGCCAACCTGATTTAGCTCTTGGTACACCTGGAGGCTAAATGCCCAGGAATTGTAGCATCATGGTCAGAGGCCAGGTTCCCCAGGTTCACATTTCAACTCTACTGTTTACTGGCTCCCCCCCTTACTGAATCTCAGTTTATTCATTTGTAAAATGGGGCAGATAAAGTGTCTTTTCTGCGCGCATTGAATAACTTAAAACATGTTGACAGTGCACAAGTCAGTATCTGACACAGTCAGTGTCCTATCAGTGTTAGTTCTCCAGGGACTTCCAAGTCCTCCTACACAGCCAGACACAGATTCACACGAATCGAGCAAGGCTCAAGTTGTCCCAGCCCCTTTCAAGATCACACATCTACTTTATGTCGCGTGTTTTATATTTGTACATTTGCATCTTTAAAACAGAACCACAGGACTGGAGTCTGATATCGCCTGTAGTCCCACAGAAAAATTACCAAACACCTTCCAAAATGTTTTTGCTGTTCACCATCTCTTGACAGTACCCTGGCCAGGCAGCTCTTGTCTGCACCACTATACTGAGGGGTCTCTTTGCCTTGGACCCTTGCCCTGATTAATCTATTCTTGAGTCCCTGTGACCTCTGTGAAAGGCAAATCAGGCAATCATTTATTTCCTTGTTTAAGATCCATCGATGGAAAGCACATAGAAATTCGGGAAAAGCAAACACATCAGGATATACTCTCCTGTAAACTTCCTGTATATATGATATTTACATAATAAAAGTTTTACTTTATTAAATACATAAAATACTTCAGTGGCCCCTATCCTCTTTGTTATAAAACCCACATGCTTTAATATGAACACGTACGGTAAGGCTCTGATTGGCAGATACTATGGGTGGCTGATGACTGTCGTCTGTCCTGGCAGTTAGTTGGAGTCTCTGAGCTTGCTGCCAGGTCATGGCTTTATCTACTTCCAAATGGATGCTTTTGACAGTCTGAAAGTTCCTGTGGAGCCTTGCAATTATAGTAATTAGTTTCCAGGAGATTTCAAACTTAAATGTGGCTTACTGGTCATGTAAGAGGTGGCAGCAGCACAGGACGCCAAGTTGACTGCTAAGGCCCAAATCAGTGCTGTGTTATTTGATGCAAATAAACTCCCTTCAGGCAAATTTTTATCATCTGTAAATGGGGAAAAAATAGTTGCACCAATCTCATATAATATTAAAGAGATTAAACAAGATCAGCCTCTAAAGGAACTTGCATGGTACTATCCCCTAAAATGTACTCCTTAAGAAGTAGCTTCATGCACTATATCTGAAAGTATAAATTACATACCCAGTTCATGCTGCATACTGAAGCCATGGTTGCTATCGCTAGGTTTACAGTCTTTGAAGTTCTCAGGGTGAAGGGTGTTGTCATTTAGCGTGATTAAGAATGCAAAACTGAAGGGTGACCTTGACATATCTCCGTCTACGCACTTGTCAAGGAACAAGTGAAGACCGAGTGCCGGGAAGGAATATAAGTACCACTGTGTAATGACATGAAAATGTGTGATTTTTATTGGTGCTAAATAGCACGTACGGCTGCCATCCCTTCCAAGGATGGTTTTCACCTTCATCAGAGATGGGAGGAAGAATTTCAGCCAGAGTTCTCAGTAAGAGATTAAAATAAAGATGACAGGCCCGCAGCATGAATGACAGCAAGCCAGTCGTAACAACTCTGGTGGTGGTTTCAGGCCTTGGCTGTGTCTGTCTAGGGCAAGAGTCCCCAGCTGGCTAGGGGAGGAACAGGAAGAAAGGGTGGTATGACACTTCTGGGAAGGACTCAGTTGCTGTTTAAAAAGGACCTCCAGGGACCATCCAGGTTTCAGCCAACAGCTCAGACTCCTAAGAGTGGCCAAGGCAACAGGAGGGAACTCACGTTCTTGAGGTCCTGCTCCAGCCACAGACCTCCACACTCCCGGAGCCACCTGCTCTGAGCCGTATGGTAAGTTTGCGGTGTTTGTAATGATATGCGTAGATATGTATGTTGATTCTATATAGTAAATATGTTAGTGTGTTTACTGAATTATTTAAACTTTTTCCTGTCTGAGTTCTTTTAAATTAGCCTTTCTATGACTATCAGCAGAAAGCATCGCGTCCGAGAATCCATTCCGTGGATCCTGTCATAGATCGGCTGTCACCATCGCCTAGCTCAGAGGCTGCTTCCAGCTTGGGGCTGTGCCCTGGGCTGCCATCTGCCCCCGTGTCTGAGCATCATTCTCTTAGCCCTTCAGGTCTGAAGCAGCACTCATTCTCCAAATCCCATGTTCTCTGCCCCTCGGCCCCTCACCCTAGCAGGTCTCTGGTTTTATGCTACCCTCTTCACAGGCTGTATTAGAATTTACACTTTACAAGTACCCCTTTGGCTTTCTTTATTAAATTTCTCTATCTCTCTCATTCTCACCAGACAGCAAACGCCTTGTGGGCAGGAACTATCAGGCCATTGGAGTCCTATCTTCAATACAACATCTCCACAGACACTCATAAGGAAGGTATAGATTATTAAATATATACCACAGCTCAAATTTTCAGTGTTCAGAACAATGTGGATCCTAACTCTCAAGGAGCACCCTTGTGACTGTTACCCCAATGGTTTCTTATTGGTATTTTGGCCTGTTAAGTTTTTCAAAAAAGGAGCCTAATACAGTGATCAATAAATTATGGGAATGATTAAAACAGTAAAGAAATGAGCAGCTAGATAAAGAAGTAAATACTAACTAATTAGGATCGGTAGATGATGATGCCTGAGTTTTAGATGTTAATTCATCCCCACCCTCATCAACACTTGTTAGTGCTAATTCTTCTAGCACATTATAATGTCATCTGACATTATGCTCCACAGTGTAGAAGCAGATTCACTCCGGATTATGGTTTGTGGTGGGATATCTGATTACACCATGACTCCAAGACTGTGTCAACCTTGAGTCAGGGGATGAGGCCAGGGACTAGATGACCAGAACTGGACATAGACAAGTCAGGAATATGGATAGAAAAGGTGCAGAGGAAGAAGTAGGGAGGGACTTAGAGATCTCACGGTTTCTTTGCCCTGGAAAGTGTGGAAGAAGGGCGACTGGCCTCTCCTTCACCACTGCTTTGATCTATCAGGTCAAAGCAGTCTTTATTGGATAAACACATCTATCAGTTGCTTCAGTTCTTCCTCTGTTGCCCAGAAATTCCAGTGCAAAAGCAATGGTGAGGATTCTTCTCTTCCTTCCTTCCTTCCTTCCTTCCTTCCTTCCTTCCTTCCTTCCTTCCTTCCTTCCTCTTTTTGTTTTTGTTTGAGATAAGGTCTTGCTAAGTAGCCATTTCAGGATTTGAACTAGCTATCTTCCTGCCTCCTGGAGCCATGCAACCACCCAGTGCAGCCCGCTTTCCCACTTTTAACAGGAGTGTCTCCATTAGCTGTTGATGTTAGCTATATGAGGATTTTTAAAAATCATATTTAAAAAGTATTTTTCTATTCATAAATGGGGCTTAATTACAGTATCCGTGGTAAATATATAAAAAGGTATATTTTGTTAATTCTGTGAGACTGGTCTATCACCACACATAAACTGTGCTATAGAACTTGACATCCTTGTTTATCTGTCTTTTCCTTTCCTCCCGGATCTGTCTATGAACATCTCATTCCTCCTGAACTTGCCCCTGGGCTAAGGTTGAGGAGATGAGAAAATGGATGTGCTAGATAGCCCACAAGGTTGTATCATTCTGGAAGAATGATGGCCGAATATGTACCTGTTATTATTTGCTTCTATTCCACTGCTCTGTCTTTTAAGAATTATGTTTCTAATTTATACTTTCAGATATACTGTACACAGCTACTACTTAAGTAGTACATTTCAGGGGATAGCTCTACACAAGTTAGTTTAGATGGTTGAACTTGTTTAACCCTTTTAATATTATATGGGATGGGTGCTATTATTTTTTTCCCCATTTACAGATGATAAAAATTGAGTCTAAAGGGAGTTTATTTGCATCAAACAACATAGCACCGATTTGGGCCTTAGCAGTCAACTTGGTGTCCTGTGCTGTTGCCGCCTCTTCCATGACCAGTAAGCCACATTTCGGTTTATAATCTCTTGGAAACTAATTACCATGATTGCAAGGCTCCACAGGAAGAAGTCAGTAGATTGGAACCAATCTCAAGACGAAATGACAGTAAATATGCACAACTGTATATAATAAGGTGTTGCTGTCTTACAGCATTTTACACAGTGAATGACATCCAAATGAGAGGCTTTTGTGGTAATTTCTCCTTTATTTTAGCATTTATAACAGATGCTTGCCCTAAAAATCCCCGTGTTGCTAGGAAGCTAATTATTATCAGAACTTTCTTAATAATGAGTTTGTATAATGTTTGAAGTCTGCAGCCACCCTGCGAAGCTTTTCTAGAATTTCTAACATAATATTGTTTTCCTGAGTGATGCTAATGAGCCCACATTTGTCTGTTATCATTTATAACCACGACTAGTACATTATCAAAATGAAGTCAGGGTGTTTACATTTCCATTCGAATATTAAGGTTTTAAGAAACATTTAGAAAATGACTACCTACATACAACTGGAAACTGAAAACAACATAGTCATTACCCAGGCTTAGGTTCCAAAGGAACAAAATGATCTCATAAAGAATGATGCTTAAAACAATGAAAAAAATTCCAGTCAGCGTAATAAATGATGAAATCTGCTGAAATGCAAGAAAGTCACAAAGTGAAGCACTTCACCCTCTCCAGCAATGAAAGAAATCAAATTTGAATTAATATCTGGGATTATGTCCTTGAGAAACTCTAAGGGCTTTCCCTAGTGCTTACTAAACTTCATGACTTCAGGGTACTCTTGTGGGGAACATTCCACACTGAACTTGGGTTAAGCCAGCTTAGGTCAATGCTTGGTCATTACCAGACAGTTGCCAAGACTATAGCAAGGCCATATTGCTAAAGACAACACCCACACAACTCACTGAAGATGGAGAAGTCAACCTGGTGTCTACATATAGCCTTCACCCCTACATTCTAGTGTCTTTGGTACAGGAAGGTTCTCTACCAAAGGAGAAACATAAACACCAAGCCAGCTACCCCTTTGGTCTACAGTGGTGCCTTGTCTGCAAGATAAACTAGGGTAGGGGTGGCACAAAGCTTGTGGGAGTAGCGAACCGATATTTGGTTTGACATAAGGCCCACTACATGAGATGGAACCCATATGTAGGGTAAAACCATCATCAGAGAAGCTTCCTCCTGTAAAAGGAAGACTGCGGTGGTAATTATGATAATGGGCTGTTACCGCTTCCTGGTGAAGGAAGGTTGGGGGGATAGGGATGGAACATTTCTGGGGATTCATTTGGGGTTCTGTTGCCAGGCGGTGGTGGTGCACGCCTTTAATCCCAGCACTTGGGAGGCAGAGGCAGGTGGATCTCTGTGAGTTCAAGGCCAGCCTGGTCTACAAGAGCTAGTTCCAGGACAGGAACCAAAAAGCTACAGAGAAACCCTGTCTCGAAAATCCAAAACAAAACAAAACAAAACAAAACATTTGGGGTTCTGTCTACCACACCCTTCTACCTCTCAGCTTCCCAAAGTCTTAGAAGTTGCCAGTGTTTACAGATTGGCTACAGGTGGGGCTCCAATGCAGCTTCTTTTCCATGATGCAGCTGTTTTTTAGTGACCCACGATCCTATAAGGATGACCAACAAATGTATTGGTTCATCAAGCTGGACCTGGGAAGAACTGTTTCTTTGGTTTGTCGGTGGTGCTCTTTCTGGGGAAATTGCTTTTTTATATCTCCCCAGAAAGGTAACACATTTCTGATGAAGCTGCCTGGATCTAGGTTACCCTTTAAAAGTCGTTTTTAAAGCTTAAGGGTAAATTCAAAGTACACAGAATCTGTTCGAGAATTCAGTTTAGTTTTAAATCATCTCAATTCCGGAAGCTAGATTAAGGAGTCTCCAATTGCCAGTGCCTCCAGCTCTCCGATTAATCCTATTAGTTGGAAACTCAATGTCCTTGACGCAAAGCAGTTCTCTGAGTATTAGTGAGCACAGTGTGTAACACAAAATAATAATAAAAAATTAGTCAGTACACGAGGTGATAAGACCCTGTATTAAACATGACAGGAAAAGACCCACAGGGCTCCAGACAGCGGGGTTGCGAGGCACAGGCCTTAAATTATACATACTTAAATCTGCTTAAGGATAAGGAACTATATGATATGGTACAATAAGAAGAGTAAAAACTAAGCTTTCAACAAATGTATTATGTCATGGATATAGATAAAGACAGGACTGAAAGATGGATCAGAAAAGAATTTCTGAAATTATCTTTGAGAAAAATCAGAGTGACAAATACACATAATTATATAGTTGGAAAAGCTAATGTGTATATACATATGTAATATATACATAAAGCATAGAAAGTTTGTAATTTTATGTTTATTCCTCTTTTTTTAGGGCCAGAGTAGACAAAAGTATATTAACTGGTGTTTCAGCTCTGTTTCAAATAAATATCTATTCCTTACATATTTTTATTATATATTTACATTTATTTTTGTTTACTTATGCATTTATTTATTTTGAAACAGGTCTCATTATGTAGCCCAGACTGTCCCCATACTTCCTAGTGCTCTGTTTATATATATACATATATATGTGTTTAATACATACATGTCATGATACACACATATATCATAACATATATAATAATATGCATATATGTGTATATATGCATCATGGGGGAATCTAGAAGGCTGATGACTAAATAGACACTGTGTCTTAGCGAGGGTTTCTCCTGCTGTGATGAAGCACTAGGACCAATAAAGTAACTTAGGGAGGAAAGGGTTTATTTCATCTTACAACTTGCCGTCCATCACCTACGGAAACCAGTAGGACCCAAGGCAGGAATCTGGAGACAGGAGCTGATGCAGAGGCCATAGAGGAGTGTTCCTTAATGTCTTGGTCCTCACTACTTCCTCAGCTTGCTTTCTTAAACCATCCAGGACCCCCTACCTACCCATGGAGAGCCCCTCCCACAGTGGGCCTGGCCCCCCTACGTTAATAACTAACTGAGAAAATGCACCATGGGCCAATCTGGTGGGGACATTTCTCCGTTGAAGTCCCCTCTTCTCCAACGACTATCTTGTGTCAACTTGACAAAAGATTAGCCAGGACAATGGGCCAAAAATAGTACTTGAAGACAAAATGGCTGATGAGTTTACAACAGCCAGTAAGGAAATCAAAGAACAGATTCGGAGAACTGGAGGACAGGGCAGAAGAGACAAACCCCGAGAATCCAACAGCAGACCCTGCGAACCATGGCTCCTCCCACACCCTTGCTGATCCTTATCAGTTGTCCAGCTGTGGCCCAGACCTCTTCTGGGCTTGTGAATTTGGGTTTTGTTATCGTGTGGCGGTCTTTGAATTTTGTAGTGAGTTTCTTTGCTCCCATTAAAGGAAATTTGCATTTTTTTCCCTAGTAGGAATTGCACAGTCAGGTTCATGGTTGTTTGGGGTTAGGGAGTGGTTCTGACAGTGGAGGAAACAGCTGAAAAGGGAGGAGTGGGGCTTCCGAAGGCTACAAGGTAATCAAATAGATTAGTTCAGATTTTCAAGTGAGCTATTTCCAAATATAAAAGACTGTACATATGGTATAGCCTGAGCACTAGGAAGGTTGGGGTCAGCCTGGGCTACGTAATAAGACCTGTCTCAAAATAAATAAATGTACATGTTAGCAAAACTAAAAATAAAAGTGAGCAAACAACAGAAAAACAAAATGTAAGAAGTAGTAGATATCTTGGCCCAGAGCTGAAACACCAGAAAATACATTTTTTTACATTTTTTAAAAAAATCTATTCGGGCCTTAAAAATGAGGAATAAACATACAATTGCATACTTTCTATGTCCTATTTTTGTATTTTAAAACACAAAGCCTAAAGATTCCATTGCAAAGACGTTTTTCCCGGAAGAGAAGAAAGGAGGCACCAGAAGTCGATGAGAAAGCTGTGACAACAGAGTCGGCGCTCACTGTTACTCATCAACTGCTCCATTCATCTCTGCCAAAGGCTCTGAAGAAGGAGACGCAGACAGCTGACCTATCTGCCTGCTGTTGTCATAAATAACATTAAGGAAATCTGAACTCCTGGGGGTGGCAGGGACAAGTAGCTGCCTGCTTTCAGGGAAGTCAGGGGTAGAAGCTGCATTTCATCTCCCACCACCCCAGCGCCCCCACCCCACCAGACTACCAATCTATCCCTGATTTCAGAACTCTGGAAGAATTTTGAGAGCAGAGTTAAGAAGTTAAAAAAAAAATGTTGCCCCAGTATTTATAAAGAGTGTATAGCTGAGCTTGCCTAAGAACATGAATTCTGGGAATGGAAACCTAATTTATACTGATCTTTTTGCAAGAGTCCAGAGTGAGTTTTAAAATCGGCTCCTTGTTAGGCTAGGAAGGGAAGTGACAGGCACCAGCACCCAGCTCAGGCCTGCCGTGAGTAGACAGTGGTGGATACCCTGTTTGATTCTAACACTGAACTGGTGGGGTGGCGGGATGCATCATGACTATAGCAAAGCAGCTGACAGGGGTTCTGAGTATTATTGAAGACAGATTTTAAAAAGGTCTAGAAGATGAAAATGAAGGGTTGATTCTCACCGAGATGACAGTCGGCGTCCCAGGATCTCACGCTAGTTACTGGTCGTCATCCGGGTGGAAAGCTCGGGTGCATTAGCTGCTAAAACTGTCACCTTTAGGTGGCTGAGATGACTTAGTGGGTGAAGGTGCTTGCGGCTCAAGCATGATGACCCAAGTTCAATTCCCAGAACCGACACAAAGGTGGGAGAGAAGCAACTCCATAAAATTTTCATCTAATCTCCACAAACACCCTCCCTTATCACACATACACCCACTACATCATGTACCACACACACACCGCCATACTACACATACCTACACACCCATCAACCCCCAGTCCACACACAGACCCCCCACATACATACACACCACCTCCCCACCCCACAGCATATACCACACACACCGCCATACTACACATACCTACACACCCATCAACCCCCAGCGCACACACAGACCCCCACATACATACCACCTCCCCATCCCACACCATATACCACACACACACACCACCACACCACACATCAACCCCCACCCCCCATATACCCCCACCCCACACCATATACCACACACACACACCGCCACACCACACATGTACCTACCTACACCCATCAACCCCCAGCGCACACACAGACCCCCACATACATACCACCTCCCCACCCCACACCATATACCACACACACACACCACCACACCACACATCAACCCCCACCCCCCATCAACCCCCAGCCCATACACATACCCCCACATACACACCACCCACCCTACCTCCACCCACCCACACCACACACACATACCCCCACCTATACATCATATACACCACTTCCCACATCCTACACCATACCACACAGGCACCCACACCCCACATACACATGCCCCCTGCATCCACACCCCCCCCACACATGCATCTTTCCTACATACCCTCTACCTATGCCTCACACACCACATACGCGCCACACCTCCCCCCCCCCAGGTGTATACGCACACACTTCTACTCACCTCATTCTTGGATGCTATCATAGACATGAATGTATTGAGTGGTAAAATGAAAATCCAAAAAGTTATGATCACGTGTGACAGAGGGTTGAGGAGAAAACATTGAACAAATCTAAACGAATCCAAAGTAAACACTCCTCTTACATTAACAATCAACTGTAGGGGCTAGAGAGTTGGCTCGATGGTTAAGAGCAGGGAGCACTCTTGAAGAGGACCCAGGTTCAGTTCTCAGCACACATGGAGCTAACGACCATCTGTATAACTCCTGTTCCAGGGCATCTGGCCCTCTCTTGTGACCCCCCAGGGTACAGCACACACACAGTACAGACATACATGCAGGCGAAACATCCATACAGATTAAAGTAAAATAAATCCAACTCTACACTGTGGTAGATAATACAGTTAAATTCAGGTTTCTATGGAGAAAGAAAGGCCTTGAGATTTTAGGTGAAAACTATGAGGCCATGATCACGCGATGTGATTTGCACTCCAAATATCTTCAACCAAACAAAAGTGGGGGGAAGGGGGCGCTCACGTTGTGAATGACTAAGAGAACGTGTTCCTTATCTTCACGAGAGATGCATTTGCAGGAGGTACATAGTTTTATGTTAAACGGAAAAAACCTTTCACTATCAGAATCACAAACGTAATCACGCTTGATAAGTGTTTGTTTAGTGGTTTAGTGAACTGAGCATCAAGGTGGGAGGCAATTGCAGCAGTCACCCTTCAGCAAGCACTTGCAATTCACTGGAGCTGGTGATGGAGGGGTGCTCTTTTCCCTCCTGAGAAGGGGAAGCGTTCCCTCATCAGAGGCATTCCATGAGTGTGTGTGTCTCTCTGTGTGTCTGCATCTGCATCTCTGTGTGTGTGTGTCTCTGTCTGTGGGGCGGGCAGAGAGAGGAAGGAAGGAAGAGGGAGAGACAGATTAATCAACCTATCCTTTCCACGCTCAGGGAATTATTCCTGCCAAGAGATGAGGGAGCACAGGTGTTCTGGAACAAGGCATGCTTTGGCACACCGTGAACTCATCTGCCTTCGCTTATTTCTGCAAAACTGACAACACTTCAACTAGTAAGAGTCAAATAGGGATCTCTTTGTTCTCGTCATTATGCATTTTGTGGGGTAGTAGGCACCGTAGTGGTGATTGACAAATTGGAGAGCAAGCGTTCCTGCCTCGGTAGAGCTGGCCAGTAGCTTGCTTTTCTCCCTTTAACAGTCATCGTTAATAATGAAGCTAGTGTCTTTCACCCAAGATAGCACATTGTGATGGAGGGCTGTTTGTAGACTCAGCACTGTGGCCTGCATGAACCAATCACATTGCTTTCTAGAGACAAGATCCGTTAGAATGTCTAGCATTTACAGTGAGATGTCAGGTAATTCTGATGGGTAGGAAACACATGTGTGTGCACATGTCAACTCTACTTACTCATGGATCGTGAGACCACAGATGCAGCTCTCAATGGGAAAGAGCTTTAGGGACGGTGTTGCTTCACACTGCTCCGTTAAAAGACGGCGAGTGGAGGGGATACATTGGTACACTGTTGAAGGGGTTCATCCATGAAGGGCCTCAGCTTGCAGTTTTTGTCCATTTCCAAAGAGTGTATAGAAACTGGCACTACCCATCTTGATTTTCTTTTTCCCTTTATGACAAGAATTATTTTATTTTTGAATGAGTTTTTCTATTAGAATGCAAAGGGATGGGCTCAGTATGGCATTTCATTTGTATGTAGCATTATACTTTGTTCTGAAATCACCTCCTCTGCCCTTCTGCTCTTCCCCTGTCCTGTCCCCTTGTTGGTCCTCTTCCCCGCCCTAAATAATCCCTCCTCTGATTTCGTAGCACACGAATTGCGTTACCTTCTCCCTGCCCTCATCACGTATAGCTCTTTCTGCTTTCAAATGATCGTTATTCTAATGTTTATACACACGTGCATTTAAATGCAGAGGGAACGCATTCTGATTGGGGTGAGATGGAATCTCAGAACAGTTTTAATGTACGAGAGAAAACGTTCAGTGTTTGTCTTTCTGATTCCGACTTCCGTCTCTCAATATAATTATTCCCTGAACCATCTATCTTCCTGAAAATGTCACAATTTCACTTTTCTATACAGCTGAATAGAATCCTATTGTATATATGCGCCACAAAAAAACTTTATTTAACTTTATTTCATGCGCATTGGTATAATGATGTCAAATTCTCTTGAATTGGAGCTACAGACAGCTGTGAGCTGCCATGTGGGTGCTGGGAATTGAACCCCGGTTCTCTGGAGGAGCAGTCAGTGCTCTTAATCACTGAGCCATCTCACCAGCCCCCACCACAAAGTTTTTTAATCCAGGCATTTGTTGATAGACTTCTAGGATGGTTCCATATCCTGCTTGCTGTGAATAGAGCAGCAATAAAATGGAAGCAAGTTATCTCTGTGGCTGGTTGTTATGGTCCTTCAGGTGCAGCCCAGGAGCGGTTCGGCTGGGTCATACCCTGCTACTTTCTTTTTTGAGAAAACTCCATACTGATTTTCATAGTGGCTATACCAGTTTAGACTCTGTCATCAGTGAATCAGCAAATACAGATCCCGTTAGCCACATTCTCACGCTTGCCAGTAGTTGCTTTTCATGATGACAGATATCCTGGCTGGGCTGAGATGGAATCTCAATACAGTTTTAATTTGCATCTCCCTGATAGCTAGAAAGGTTGAGCGGTTTTTCAAATATTCATTGCCTGTCTGTATATCTTCTTGAGGCCTGTCTATTAAATTTATTATTTAACAAGATATGGGTTGGTTGACGTGGTTCTTGACATTTAATTTCTGTTCTTCATCCTAGATATTAAATTCTAGACATTTTGCAGTTAACATTCTAGATATCAGTCCTTTGTCTGGTATGTAGTCAGCAAAGATTCTTTCTCCACAGTCTTAGTCAGGGTTTCATTGCAGTGAAGAGATACCATGGCCGCTGCAACATTTGATTGAACTTGACTTACAGTTCGAAGTCTAGTCCATTATCATCATGGCAGGAGGTGCGGCAGCACGCAGGCAGACATGGTGCTGGAGAGGTAGCTAGGAGCTCTGCATCTGGATCAGCAGGCAGCAGGAAGAGATTGAGACTCTGGGCCTGGCTTGAGCATCTGAGACCTCAAAGCCCTCTCCTAGTGATGCCCTTCCTCCAACAAGACCACAGTTTGTACTGTACATAGGCTCCCTATGAGCCTATGGGGGCCATTTTCATTTGAACAGCCACACCCATGCTGAAGGGTTCTCCTCACGCAGGTGAGCACCCTTTGCTGTGCAGATGCTTTCTAATCTCATTTAACCTGCCAATCCTTGGATTTATTTCCTGAGCTATTAGAGACCTTTTCAGAAAGTCCTTTCATGGTCTATATCTTGAACAGTTTTATTTCCTTTCCTCTAGAAGTTTCAAAGCTTCAGGTCCCACATTCAGGTCCTCGATATATTTTGAACTGTTTTTTGTGTAAGGTGAGAATTATGAATCTCTTTTCACTCTGTCACGTAGAAATGCAGTTTGCTGAACACCATTTGTGGAAGATACTGTCTTTTCTGTAATGTCATTTTGACATCTTTGTTGGTTTAGGTAGCTTTAGTTGTTGGGTTTGCTCTGGGCCTCCTATCCCATTGTTCTACATGTCTGCTTTTGTGTGAGCATTGCACTATTTTTCTTACTGTGGCTCTTTAGTATAACCTGAGCTGCTGAAACGTTCCTTTTACTCTTGGTTAATTTGAATAGGAACCTCTCAGTTTTGATTATTTTTTTAAAGAACTGACTCTTTTGATTGATTGTATATTGATCCTTTAATCTCCATTTCATTCATAATTGCTCCGGTTGATATATATTGCTGTTTTGGGGTTGGTTTGTTCTTGTTTGTCTGAGATTTTGAGCTATATCATTAGGTTATTTTGCTTCCCTCCCTTCTTTCTTTCTTTGTTATTTTATTTTAAAATAAAAAACAAACTATCCTTTTTCATTTTACATAAAAATCTGTTTCTACTCCTTCCCCTCCTCCAGTTCCCTCCACCTATCCCTGCACATACTCATAATTACACATAAAAAATTTTAAAAGAATAAAAATTATTTATGATAAATGTGGGGAAAATAAGTGGAAGAGATAAAAGAAATGTGATAGACACAGGAGAACAAGGCTAAAGAAATGAAAGGAAGACGGGTGTAGAAGAATGTGATAGAGTAGGAGATAAAAGAGCAAGAAAACCATTTGATCCTAACTCAGGAGGCAGAGGCAAGTGAACCTCTGTGAGATCCAGGTCAGCCTAGGCTACAAGCCAAGTTCCAGGACAGTCAAGTCTACATAGTGCCTAAAAAACCAATTAAATCTCAAAGAGAAACTTCAAACTATCAGATAAATTTAAGAAGGTACAAAATACAAAAGAATTTTTTTAAAATATGGTGGTCTATAACTAGAAGTCTCGCCCATCCTTACTAGCGTTCATCGTGCTAGAATGTACTATGCGCACTATCAGAGAAGAAAGGTAATCATCAGTATCACCCAGCTGCAAACCCTACAACATACAAAAGTGACCTGTCTGCAATGTATACTGGTGTAATAGTGGCACAAACATACGGAAGTAACCAACTACTTTCTGATTGGATTTAAGCCCACTCTATGAGATGGAACTCATGCCTGACCCTGCTAAAGTGGCTAATAACCAGAGACTACATAGGTCTTGGATTTAGGGGAAAACTGAATAATGTTCTGCTGAAGGAACATAGAAATTAAATGACTCTTAATAATATTTTTATATGTATAGATTAGTGCCTCACTCCACCCACATCAGAGAAGCTTTTTGCAGTAGATGAGAATTAACACAGAGACCCTTGGTGGTTTAAATGAGAATGGCCTGCATAGGTTAGTAAATTAGAATGTGTGGACACAGGGGTGGCACTGATTGACAGGATTAGGAGGTGTGGCCTTGTTGGAAGAAGTCCCTGTGCTTCAAGGTTTCAAAAAGGCCATTCCAAGCCCAGAGGCTCTCCCTTCATGCAGCCTGCAGATCCAGATGTAGAACTCTAAGCTACTTTTCCAGCTCCATGTCTGCCTGCATGCCCCCATGCTCCCTGCCATGATTATGTCCTAAAGTCTACGAAAGCCCCAAATTAAGTAGTGTCCTTTGTAAGAGTTGCAGTGGTCATGCTGTCTCTTTCAGCAATAGAACAATGGCTAAGACAGACCCACAATTGAACAAAGTTCAGAGAGTGAGAGACTTTGGAACACTCAGTCGTAAACAAGATGGCTTAATAAAACCCTTCCCACAATACTCAGGGGATCTATGTGGAAGAGGAGACAGAAAGATTGTAAGAACCAGAAGTGATGGATGACCCCCAGGAAATGGTGTCTTCTAGCAGGATTGGCAGAGGCTGTGGCAACACACACAAAACCTTTACAGGGTCAAGATATACAGTGTTCAGCAGTGAGTAGGGAAAGCAGACATGGAGTCCCACCCAACTGATAACCTCTGGCAAAGGGAAAATCAGCTGTGATGGCTATTCTTGGTTGTCAACTTGACTACATCTGGAGTTAACTAAAACCCAAGCAGCTGGGAACACCTGAGATATTTTTTTCAGTCAAATCATTTGAAGCGGGAAGACCCACCCTAAATCCAGGTCTTTTGAGGTGAGAAGATCCTCCTTAAATCTGGGCCCCATCTTCATGTGAGAGGCAGCCTAGATAAAGGACCCGGAAGAAGGAAGCTCGCTCTCTTTGCCTGTTACTCTCCCTCTTGCTAGCAAGTCCGTTCTTTTACTAGCGTCAGAGCCTGAGTCTTCAACATGCTGGCATAAATCCAAGACTAGCAGAGACATCCAGCATTGTGGACTGAACAGCTACTGGATTCTTTGACTTTCCATTGGTAGACAGCCATTGTTGGACTATCTGGACTGCAGTCTAATAAAGTGAGCCACTCTAATAAATCCCCCTTCATATATGTTCATTCTGTTAGTTTTGTTCCTCTAGAGAGCCCTGACTCATTCATCTATTTTCTCCAATAGAGTCTCATCGGGTCTATCAACCACACTCCAGGGCAGACACCAGGCCCCTGAGTGCTCAACCAATACAAAACTCAGTGATTTTTTTTTTTTAGACTTAGTTTCATTTTGCTTTGCTTTGGAATTTTTTTTGTCTTGTTTTTTGTTTGTTTGCTTTTTCATTTTTGCGTTTCTTGTATTTTTTTGTAACAGAAAAAAAAGGATGTAAAGTTTGGTGGGAAGGAGTTTGGGGAAGATGTGGAAGAAGTTGAGGGAGGAGAAAACATCGTCGAAATATATTGCATGAAAAAATTAATAAAAAATAAGGCAAACCAGGCAGTGGTGGCACATATTACTAAAAGGATAGTAGAATAAAAAAGGGAGAAGGAATTTTAACCAAAAAGGAATTAAAAAGACAAAAGAATTGAAAAAGGAAACAAAGATTGCCCACTCATGAAAAACAAGGAAAATAAGATAAATATACTAAGGGAGACTAAATGATATAATTAAAAAAACTATGCTAAACTAAGCATATTGGTAAAATACAGTAAAAAGAGAAGATGAGGAAGCACATAAAAACAGCAGAAATAAAGAAAAAGTGTTGGAACAGACTTGTGTGTCTGCGTGTATGTGTTTGAATACTGGAGACTGACAGCCACATGCTCTGTAAAAGATGGATGTCAGTTGAACTTGTTGACTCTTGTATGGTTTATCCTGCTGTTGAGAGTGTATTGGATAGGTGTCTGGGGTCACCCAGAGTTGTCCCTCTCTTTAGAAGCCTAACATATTTGTCTAACAAGTGCCTCAGCTTTGCTTGGACTGTGTCTAGGCAGCTTCTCTCCTCCTCCTCATACTGTTCCACACAGTGGGTGATATAGCCCTTTCCCACGTGCATTGGGGAATACAGTCTAAATCACAGCACTGAGATCTATGCAGGCAGAGGAACCCTATGTGTCCCGTCAAGATGGTCCTGAGTATTAAATCTCCCTGCTAGTGGGATGAGGCAGAGGATGTTGCATACCCAGCTGGCACTTTGAATGTAATGCCCTCTGTACTGTGGATGGTAGGTAGGTCACGGCTGGGGAGACTGCTCCGTTCAATGACCTCAGGCCTAGAGCTATCAACGTCCAGGATTATTCTCAATGGATGAGCTCTTGCAGCACCAGAACACAGGACTCTTTCCCTGTCTACTTTGGTGCCTGAGCTGAGCCTCCAGCTGCCTCCACCCTTTGAGTGGTCAGCCTGTTCACCACCACCACCACCACCACCACCACCACC
>NC_022017.1:8944232-8955799 GCF_000317375.1 Microtus ochrogaster
CACCACCACCACCACCACCACCACCACCACCACTTTCTCCTTGATAGCTGTCATTCCATGGCTTGTTAAAGTCTGGCTTATTGACTTTTGGTTACTCCCTGATGGCTGCTGCCTTCTGAGTCCTCTTGAGTCCCCCGGATTGATCTCTTTTCCATTGTTGACCTTGTCCTCTGAAAAAAATCAGTCTCACCGAAACCTGCCACTGGCTCCTGCTGTCTCTGGACTTGTCCACTGAGCAAGACTGCTCGCCTGCTTGTGCTAGAGCCTGCCTGGCTTGCCTTGTAGAGAACATTCGGGGAATCTTTTTGTGTCCCCTTTGTGGGTTTCTGAAGAGCCATTTTCTTTCTGTCTTTGCAGTAGCTTTGTCTGAGTCGCACAGAGAGGAAACATCAACCCTGCTATAGTATGTGGAAGTCTGTTTATTTTCTTTAAAACCTGCTATCAGTCTTAGAAGAAATAGGACCTAGAAATAGTACCTGTTTTTAAATGTCAATCCTATTCTAAAAGAGGTTTGGAGACTCACCTGCAGGCTTCATGGGGTGCCTGGTGTCAGAAAGCAGGTCTATGTGAAACATTCAGATACCAGCAAAACGTGTTTTTCCCACTTGTAAGCAGGGCTGTGAAAGGTATCTAAAAATACAGTCACACGCCTTACAAGTAAGCAGGTTACAAACAGCGTTAACATTCAGACTTGAAAGTTTTGTTTAGAGGCTGAAGAGATGGTTCAGTGGTTAAGAGTGCTGTGTCCAGATCCACGAAGTTCCCCAAAAAGCAACAAGGAGACCGAGCCCCATATGTAAAAGCAAAGAGTCTTTATTTTATGCAAGTTTGCAAACTCGGTCCCTCTATGTGTCCAACGTATTGGAATAATCGGAGAGCCCTGAGCTCAGTTAGAGTTGGGTTTTTATGGTAGTAAAGGTGGGGGTGAGAGATTTCTAAGGTGCAGGGCCCTGATTGGCTGACATTGGTCTAGGGGTGTCCTGGTAAGTGTGCTGGAAGGTGGTCCTAGCTACAGCAGTTGGAATATTTCCTTTGTCTGCTTTTGGGTAGTGCTCAGGTAATCGCAGTTTGTGGTTCTTCCTGCTTCAGGATGGCTGAGTCCTACACTGGCAGGTGATCATGGTGGGAAGTAAAGAACTTCCTTTGGGCGGTCTGGCTTCCACAAGAGCACTTGTTGCTCTTTCAGAGGACGCAGGTTCAGTTCCCAGCACCCACATGGCAGTTCACAACTCATTACTCCAGTTTCAGAGGATCTGATACTTTCTCCTGGCTTCTGAGGACACTGCACACATGTGGCACACAGACACACATGCAGATGAAACACCCATACACACAAAAGAAAAAGAAATCAGTCTGTAAGAATAGGTCTGGTTTAGACTTTGTATCAGTGATCATTGCTCATATTGTCTAGGAGTAGGAACAACACTGTTACCTTTGGTCCTCAGACTCACTCTCAAACTCGGAAAGTTTGCCAAATAGGGAAGAATTAAAGAGGTTGAGGAAGCATCAAGTTAAATAAAAAAAGGGACTTATTTATGGCTTGTGCCTGGGACTAACGTCGTTAGTTATAATGTGTTCTATTATGCCCTCCAATGCGATTCTGTAACACACAGATGGTGTTTTCGAATTTCCTTCCTGTTTGTTTGACCTCCGTCTCCCATAGTGACATACATCTTGGGGTTTTGTTCACTTTTCTTTTGCAATTATTTGCTCCTGTCCAGGATTTAAGAGTGCTGGTTATTTGAAAGCTGACTCATATGCCTTAACTCTAAAGTTTTGTAATTCTTTAAAGCAAATCTTCAGAAGATTCAGGATGTATTTGGGTATGTTCTTAGATACACACAGTGTCTCACAAATCACCTAATGCTTAGAATGAGAACTCTGCTGATGGTATAACGTCCCAGCAGCGAGCAGAGTGCCACCTTGGAGCCTCTGCCGAAGTTGAGCTGCCCTGATTTGATGTTGGTATTTACCCTGGAAGCACGCAGACAGGTCTAAGAGCACACTGTGTGGAATGCCATTGTCTGAAACTCTAGATGGGTGTTATACTCTTTTTCTTTAAATCTACTTTAATCCCTTGAGTCTAACAGGGATTAAAAACACATCAAGATGAGTCATCTTGAAAACAGTGATGATGGTTTATACTAGAAACCAGCGCAGCAGTGGGGACGGGATGCTTCTCCAAGTGAAACAGATTTTGGTGTCTGATGTTTCTTGTCTCAACAGATTGCCTTTGATTATAACCGGAAGGGTTTCTTATAAAAATACCAAGTCTGCCAGGTGGTAGTGGTGCATGCCTTTAATCCCAGCACTCTGGAGGCAGAGGCAGGCAGATCTCTGTGAGTTCGAGGCCAGCCTGGTCTACAGAGCTAGTTCCAGGACAGCTAAGGCTGTTATACAGAGAAACCCTGTCTCAAAAAACAAAAACAACCAACCAACTAAACAAACAAACAACAACAACAACAACAAAAACCAGGTCCTATCCTGGGCATAGAAAAGTGGGCATTCTCTGGGATGTGAGAAATTCAGGGAGACCTTGTGGCAGCATTAGATGGCTAGTATTCCTAGTCAACAATGTCCTCTCTCTCTCTCTCTCTCTCTCTCTCTCTCTCTCTCTCTCTCTCTCTCCCCTTCTCCTGTAATAAATATTTTACCTTTATGTCTATCTTTTGTGTTTATGTGTCTGTTACTAGCCGCCACAACCCATGTGGAGCGTGCCCTCCGGCTGGTGGGAAACTGTAGCCACTTGTTGCATGGTGGCTCCGCCAGCCTGCCCCGGGGACTGACAACCGTCTCTTTGGGGCTAGCAGCTGCACTGCAAACATCTTAGAAATATTTAAGAATAAGAGACTGCAGTCCCCAGGTGGCTGGGAGAGCATGGCAAGGAAAAGACGGAGAGAGCATAGGAGCACACACACAAACCCAAAGCATGTGTTCTTCTTCCAGCTCAAGCCTAAATAGCCTGGGGGAGTGGTCCTGACCCTCCCAGGGGAGGGGTCAGCGCTTGGCAGACTGGGAGTTGGAGTCCAAGCCAGGGTAATAGCCAGACGAGGGGCTTCCAATCATTCCAGACTTCTTGGATATAGGGGTGTTAGAGGGCTGGGGTGATACCCCCAGCTTAATATTACACACTTAAGAAAGAAAGATTGCTTTGGAGGACAGAGGAAAAACAAAAGAAGAGAAAGAAAAGAAAAACAGAAAGAAAAAATATAAGTAAAATAGGAAAGAATGTGTGTCTCCAGGGTAAAGAATAAGGAGGCAGGAGAGATGACTCAGCAGTTAAGAGCACTGGCTGCTCTTCCAGAGGACCTGAGTTCTATTCCCAGCACCCACGTGGTGGCTCACAACCATCTATGATGGGATCTGATGCCCTCTTCTTGCATGTGGACATACATGCTGACAGATAACTCATACCAAAAAGAAAAGTCACAAGATGAAAAGAAAGAAAAGTGCAACAAAGTTGGCATAAAACGGACAACTGAAGTCTACTTCCTTCTTCTTAGAGGAATCATCAAAAGAGATGGCCAGTTTACATCACAGAGTCAAGGCAAGCCAGAAGCACCAAGGGCCATGACAGGAGGGGAAGCATCGACCTGAACTAGGAGCCCTCGTGGAATGGTCCCCGCAGTAATACCAACCCCACCTGGTGCAGCTGCCTGACCCACTCTTCTCTCTCAAGAAACTGGAATACTGGGCCTGGAGAGATGGCTCAGTGGTTAAGAGCACTGACTGTTCTTCCAGCGGTACTGAGTTCAATTCCCACCAACGACATGGCAGCTCACACCTATCTATAACTCCAGTTTCAGGGACTCCGACACTCTCACACCGACATATATGCAGGCAAAACATCAATGCACATAAAATAAAAATAAATTATAGAAAGAAGATCCCTTGAGCTACTGAAGAGATCAGAGAAGCGCCGAAGGACCCAGGAGCAATGGGAAAGGCAGCGGGCTGGAGACGTCCTGTCCCGTGAAGGGTGGCCAGTCCAGCCCTGACAGCTGAGCTGGCCAGAGTTACAATTTGAAACCCACAGAGCCAGTAGGAACAGCTAAAGAAAGTCTGTTCTGAGGGAAACAGGGTAACGGTAGTCCTGGGAGACTCTGATGAGCACCAAGAACCTTCGAGCCCAGTAGGAAGAGAAAGAATTCCAAGGAGCTGTTGAAATCTCTCATTTCTTGTATTTTAACTCCGTACTCACACCAGGCGTGAAAAAATAGGTAACGTTCATGAGAGAACAGTACACACACGGGGCAAGATAGCTGCCGGGCAAACCCATGAGAAGCATTTTCAGGTGCACATGCTCCAAAAGAGACGCTCATGTGGACAATGGGACGCTTGTTTCAAGTGAAATTATATTATCTGAGAGCGGAATGAGGAGTCTGGCCCTGCTCAGGATGTTGAAAGCAGCTCTGGTGTCACGCTGCAAGGCACGCACCCAGCCTGCTACGTGAGGAGCATTAGCGTGCGTCAGCTGCAAGGCACGCAACCAGCCTGCTACGTGAAGAGCGTTAGACAGCGTGCGTCAACAGCTCTGGATTCACTCATTCCCTTTGGCCCATAAGCTCCAAGAACCTCACCTAAGGAAATAGCTAGAGATATGAACACTTGTGAACGCTAAGACTTGCTTATGATCCATTGTCCTTCATAATGTTTAGGAAGTTGAATTTATGGCAGTAAGTGGCCAAATGAATTATGACCTTGCTACACTTTAATAGTATGCTGCCATTGCAACTTATGTTTCCAGAGTTTATAAATGTAAGATGCGGATATAGTCCTGTTTAGCAGTGCCAGGCATGGTGACGCACACCTTTAATTCCAGCGCTTGGGAGGCAGAGGCAGGCGGATCTCTGTGAGTTCGAGGCTAGCCCGGTCTACAGAGCAAGTTCCATGACAGCCAAGGCTACACAGAGAAACCCTGTCTTGCAAAACAAAATAATTATGTTTCACATCATAAACACTTGTATCAACTATGTGGGAAAGTGCAAAATATGTAACAGTACTTGTACATGCTTGGGTTGTAGCCTTTATTAAAAATCTTTTTCTTATTGATTTTTTTAAAGTTTTCCAAATAAATTTTAAAAATAGGAATGAATATTTTGCAGATTTAAAAAAATTGCTCTTTGTTTATTAACTTCCAAGTCACCAGAGAAATCAGACACAAAGGACTTTTTAGTTGTATGTATGTATGTATGTATGTATGTATTATACACATATCTATTTATTTAGTGTATTTGGGTGTGTCTGTACCTTAGCATGTACTTGGAAGTCAGAGGAAACCTTACTGGTGTCAAGCTTTGCTTCTTCCACGTGGGTCCCAGGAACAGAATTCAGGCCGTCAGATGAGGCTTGCGGCACGTTCTTTACCTGCTGGGCCGTCTCGTCAGGGCGCTGATACAATGAGCTTTGTAGGTGCGACATTATAATATCTGAATTTATGTTGGAGATGAATAAACAGAGTGTGCTAAGAAGAATAACGTTCCTGTGTGAGCAGCCCATGTCTTCATCCCCAGAGCCGATGACTATGTTCCTCGCTCACTGGTGCCTTGTGGGAAGCCACTAACAACGATCATGCCCCCACAGACTAACCTACTCTAGGGGCCGGACCTTCCTCACGCAAAGGATTGCATACTCTACATGGCGCCCAAATCAGCACTTCTCCCTTAAAATAAGAAACACAGACCCTTATAAGTGGAAAATGAAAACTGAAGAGAAAACCAGAGATACACAGCGAGGTGGAAAGGCTTTAGAGAAGGAGACTAGGGCCACAAGCCCAAGACTGTGGGTGCCTGTGGAAGCTAAAACTGCCAGCAGACTGATACCTTTGTTCTAGCCGGTGAGAACCATTTTGGACTTTTGACCGTTAGTACTGTATAAGGTAATAAATTTATGTTTTTTTTAATACCCTCCCTGTGTGTGTGCCACACATGCCACAGTACACACGTGGAGGTCACAGGACAACCTTGGGTGTCACCCTCACATTCTGCCTTGTTTCAGGGTCTCATCACCACTACAGAAAGCAGCTAGCTGGTACACGAGCTTCACAGAAGAGTGGGGTCACGGATGTCTAGCCCCTCATCTGGCCTGGATGGGTTCTGTAAATCCAAACTCAAACCCTTATACTTGAGCACAGCAGCTTTACCCAGGGCTTTACCTCCCCAGCCTCATTTATGTTGTTTTAATTACTGTATTTCTTTTTAAAAAATATCTACTTCATTTATGCTTTTGAATATTTTGTCCATGTGTATGTATATGCATCATGTGTGCATGTTACCCAAAGAGGCCATAAGAGGGCACCAGATCCTCTGGAACTGGAGTTAGGAACTGTTGTGAGCCACCATGTGGGTGCTGGGAACTGAACCTGGGTCCTCTGCAAGAGCAGCCCATGCTCTTAACCACTGAACCATCTCTCCAGCCCCTTGAACCACTAGGTTTATTTATAACCGTTCATTACAGCAGCAAAAGTAAATGCTCATGTGCCATGATGCCATTTTTACAACGGCATTCAGTGTCTCTTCTGCAGTGAGAATACACAGTGATTCAGAGCATGGGAAAGGTTTCTAATACTCATTAGCTCATTCCATCCTCCCACCAATATTATGGATGAGGAAACGTGTGTTCCTTCTGTTACAAGAAAACTAAGGAACATTTGTGTAGTAGCAAGATTGGCAGATTCAGAGTTGGGTCACTGACACTCAGTTCTGCGCTGTAGTCTGCTGTTGCCATGTATTCTGGCAATGTTAAACAAAAGGAGACCATTTTGTAAGTGTCTGCCTCTGCCTTGGGTTAAGAGCAGCAAAGAAAGAAGAATATGACTTTTTTTTTTTTTAAAAAAAAGTAAGAGCACAGATAAAGCTATAAACCATTTAATGCAGCAAATAAAACTCAACTGAACTTACACATGGACCAATGGGGAAAGCATCTGTTTCTTGGGAAGGATGAGCTAGTCTGTGGTTTGGCATGCTTAACCTTTTCATCAGCATCACTTTGTCCTCCTGCTATGTCCTTGCTCCCTACAACAGATGACAGCAGAAGAAATAGAAGTTGAAATTCAAGTCCTTGTGTAATGACCATGTTTATATGTCCATGTGACCAAGTCATGAGTTTCCTGGATGTTTGGTCATCTACTGTTCTGGGCATATCTGTAAGGATGTTTCTGGATGACCCTTTTATTCAACACTTCAGAGTGCATTCAGCCAATCACCCGCACCAGGCTTGGCAAGGGTTGGCCAGGACATATCACTTGAAGGCTTCTGTAGAACAAGACAGCAGGCTGACCTGGAATACAGATTCTACGCTGACCTAGGGTGCCAGTCTTTCCTGCCTGTGTCCTGGTCCTAGACAACCGGCTCTCCAGTTTGCTGACTCAAGTTGGAACAAATCTCTTTTTATCTCCATCCGGATCTCTAACACATGCCCTACTGTTTCCATAAATGTTAGGAGAAAGGCTTAAGATTGACCTAAGGTAATTGATCTTCTGGTTTCTTCCTGATTATCCCAGGGGTGACTGCTTCCCCAGTGTTCAGCTTGGGCATGTGGACCTGGGAGAGAACAGCTGAGGAGATTTTGGAAAGCAAGAAGAAGTGTTTGGAATTTAAGGTTTTCCATCCACTAGAGTCTGCCTAGAGATGTGGTCAGACTTAAAGGGTCAGGCCTGTGCCTGAGAAGAGGTAGGCAGGCATCTTGAAAGGGTCTGTTTCCCTGGGTGCTGAAGAACTGACTCAAAGCTTCTATTGACTCTTTTCTTCCCTCCCTCCCTCCCTCCCTCCCTCCTTTCTTTCTTTCTTTCTTTCTTTCTTTCTTTCTTTCTTTCTTTCTTTCTTTCTTTCTATAGAGTTATTTATTTATTTGACCCACTTCTGTTACCTAAGAAAATCGAGAAGAGCAGAATGGACAGTCTTTCCAGGCCCCTGTTCCTCCCATCACAGACAGCCCCCCTCCTAACTGATGCCATGGCTGTGTTTTCTGCCCTTCCTAATACCTTCTCACAACATTCTGCACAACCCGTCTCTCAAGAAAATGGGTGCAGAAGACTGACTTGAGACAATGCCCCTTGAAGGGTGGCCATTCCTCATCTGCCTGTGGCCTCCCTCCCTTTCTCCCCATTTTCGGTCTCCTGTGTAGTCCCTACCCATACAACTAGGCAGCTCTTGGTGCATAGCTCGAAACATGTTCTCTCTTTACCTTTTCACTTCTGAGGACATAAGAGTGTGTCCTCTCTGCTGTGCAGAAACATGGCGCGACTCCAGGTCGACCCCTGTACATTTGAGAACCCTAGGGGATGATGCCCGACTTGACTTGTGTTTCTCCCACACACCGTGCTGTCTTCCCAGACTGTTATGGATCTTCTTGCCTAAATTCTCTATCCTTCTCAAGCATAGGGAATGAGAATTCATTTAAGACCCCATCATCAACCAGGTCCTCTTCTGACTTAGAGTAGCCTTGCTGATGCTGGCACCTGCTCTTTGTGTTTTGTGGGGGTGTGACTTCTTGGCTATGTGCCAACCTTTGTCTGAGCTAAGAATCAGTCCTTGAATTTCTCCTATCAGATAAAAACTGTAGTCCTCAGGGTCATTCTGCCTCTAGGGCAGTGTTGGAGTCACCTTGAGCCTTTCTCCACCTGCCTATGTTTCTGCACTCTTGGGGGTAAGCCCAGAATTGCTGAAATAGGCACCAGAGACACTGTCTGATGTTAGAAAGAAAAATTAGGATCCCTCAAAGGAATTAGGCCCCAATGGTGTGTGTCCTGCTGGTGCCTCTGTGGAGGACCCAGCATTTGTCACTCATGGAAACACATTGAAATGATGCTGGGAAGGGTGACAGGGTGGCGTGAAAGGGACCAATGCACACTGAGCCCACAGGGTCCACACAAGGCAACCAGCATAGTCGCTTCATGTTTATAGTTGAGGAATTCAAGACTCGGGGAAGGCTGAACAAACTGGAGTGCAACCGGGCCAGAGTCCAGATCTACATTCTCCCAAGCTCCATATCAAATGCTTCAAGAGCAAGACCCAAAATCAAATAAAAGAGCATGGGCTAAACCTGTAAGCACTCAGGCTCCAACAGCTGTGGATAGCGTGGCTAGTTTGAGTGCTCTGTCTTCAGAGTAGGTTCCTTCTCTGACCATAGCAGGGGATGTATATCTTTCTAGTTGATTGATTGAAAGTGTCACCCCAGTTCCTGGCATCCATCTTAGGGGTGCCAATGGAGCAAAACACTCCATTTCCCCTGGGAGTTGCCTTGGTCTGGACTTCACCTCTGGGAGGCCTGCCAAGTGCTGACCCCTCCCCAGGAAGGGTCAGGACCACTCCCATAGGCTATTTAGGTTGCCAACGAGTGGTCACAGGTTTTGCATGGTCTCTCCCTCTCTATCTCCCCCTCCCCCCCACCATGCTCCTGACCTCCTGGGAGCGCTGCATTCATTAAACATGGGCATCTTTGATTCGGTCTAATCTGGTCTGATTGGAGTTATTTTGCATCGGCAGAGAGATTTCTCTTAAGGATTATTTCTAACACTAGTAAGCGAGAAAAGAGTTTTAACCTGATGACACAGAAAATAAAAAGTCCTGAGCACACTCTGGAGAGGTATGGTTCCAGATACCCTGGAAGGTTTTCACCCTAAAACCAGGGAAAGTATAAGACAGCCAAGAGTGTTTATTTTACATCACACGGGCATGTTTGCCACTGAACCACAGTAATTTAAGAAATAAAATAAGTGCACCATCTATACACTCTCAAGAGGGAAAAGAAGTCTCTGTGTAAACCTGTGTATCCTTCCCTGCCAGGAGCCGTTTTCTCCCCAAAATTATTACAGGAACCATCGCCCTGGGGAGTCTACAGAGAACCCCACACCCCCAATTATATTGAGAATTGTTCTATTGACAGAGCCTACCCCACACCCAATTAGCTGTTAATAGAGAGCTATCTGTTAGCGGAACCCACCCCACACTCCAATTATCTAGAGAACTAGGTGTGTCAACTTGTGACTTCCTGGCCTACGTGACCGTGACCGAACGTAACCTCCTGGCCTACAGGACCAATGTGAACCATGCAGCAAGAGTCCAAGCCCCTGTGCCCCTCCCCCCAAAGTCCTCATCCTATATAAGCTGTAACCCTGTCTCTAATAAACGAAGGTTCTGACAAACCTAGCATGGCCTTCTTCCTCTCTTTCCCTCCATATCTTCCAGATAGTGCCTCTCCAGGACCCTGGAATTACTGAACTGCCAGGCGGGTTACAACCCCTAGACTGAGTAACCCGCCAAGGTGGATTACACTTCCCATGTGAAGCAGCAGGAAATCCTGAGTCGCCAGGGTGGCCTTGCTGCTGCCTCAGTAAAGCTGGCCTGGCTGCTGATCTGCGGCCGCTGTTCTCATAAGGGTAGGAGGGTTTGGCTGCCTGTTTGTAGCAGGTAGATGTCGTGGAGGCCTGGGCACGCTGGCCTTGTCATCCAAGGCTGTCTACTCTGAACCAGAGAAGGCAGCTGTGCCCGCTTTGCCAAGGCCCTTTCCTCAGGATTACAAAACCTTCCATTGATGTAGACTGGTGCCGAGCGAGCATCAGCCTGTCCCCTCATGACTGGAAACCTTTCTTGAGTTTCTCATTCCTTCAAGCAGCTTTGGAAATGATTAGCCTTTTATCCCATAAAAATGTGTGTGCGTCTGAACAAAGACTTGTGGCTTGGAGAGATTGACAGGGCCACCCTCCCTGCTCCCTGTGGCACCTGCCTACTTTCCAGTCATTTGCCAGAGCACAGCACCTTCCTGGGCTCGTGCTGACGTAATATAGAGCACCGTATGTGTTTTGCACTCAACAAAATGAAATCTGCTAAGTTTAGGGTTCTTTGCTTAAAAATTCCCTAATTAGAAGGAACTACTGTCCACGCGTTTAAACACTGGCAGAGCCATGCCTGCTCTTTGCAGGTGTGCCTTTGCCATCTGCACTGCCAACTTGCTTCAACTCCTGGGCGAGAGAGTAAGCATGCCAGGGAGGAGAAGAGAGAAGTATGCATATTTGAGTTACTGGGGGGATTTTAAACTATGGCTCTTCTCATTTCTCCTTCTCTACTCACGATAACATTCCCAATCAGTCCTCCGTCTCTGAGAAGCCTAGCAAAGAGCTTCCTAGCAATTCGGGCTTCAATTTGTAAGGAACCAAGACAGGGCAGATGACTCATGACAGTAAACTCATAGGAATCTGAGAACATTAGAGTTGGAGAGAGAACATTTTAATTCCAACTGGTATGTGAAAAAAAACCCCACAAAAACAAGACAAACCCATATTTCCCATTCTTACTTAAATACAAGCTCACCAGGCAACTCAGAATGCACGCACCATATTGCATTGCACTGTGACTTTTCTGTTCAAAAAGTGCTACCTTGTTCTTTAGGGGCCTGGAGAAATGATGGTGAATGTTAAATTTTCCCCTTTAAATTCCAGAGGAGATGTCTGAGGACTGCCTGGGGGTAGGATGTGTGGGGGTGGGGGATGGGGTGATGAGTGTGGGGGTGGGAGTGGAGATGGGAGGTGGGGTGGTGAGTCTGGGGTGAGGGTGGTGAGTGTGGGGGTG
>NC_022017.1:8955962-8958275 GCF_000317375.1 Microtus ochrogaster
GGGGGGGTCGTAGGGGTGGTGAGTGTGGAGGTGGAGGTAGAGGTGGGGGGATGAGGGTGGTGAGTGTGGAGGTGAGGTGGTGAGAGTCAGAGGTAGTAGGGGTGGTGAGTGTGGGGTAGGAGTGGAGGTGGTGATGGGGTGGGGGTCAGGTGAAGGTGGGCCTGCAGTCCTGGACTAAGGCGCTAGGCCGAGGTAGAGCATTTCCCATGTGACTGCCCCATGTGTGGAGACATGGAAACTTCTACACCTCCTCCTTTATATTAGAGACATTAAGTCTCAAATTAAGACTGGATCATATTGAGCTAACTGTTGGTGACAGGGCACCCCTGTGGTTGTTTTCATTCCATCATCTCTTTGTTTTAATCTTAGTTACTATGAACAAGCGTTTGGTTAAAAGCCAAAGAGCTCACAGGAACTTGGGAAGGAAGGCCATCATCTTCCAGTCTTTACGGAAACTTACGGAAGTTTTGGGCTTCCGTAGTTGACTTTACAGTTCGGGATGTATTTCTCTGCTCTCCACTGTGAGGGGCCCGGTGTGGTTCGCCCATTTCACCATTAGCCGCTGAGCCTCTGTGTGCTTCCTTCTCTCTTGTTCCAACTTGATGATAGCCATGTTAGCATCTTCAGCTATGTGACCGGTGACTTGACAGCCATATTGTTAGCATCTTCAGCTATGTGACTGGTGACTTGACAGCCATATTGTTAGCATCTTCAGCTATGTGACCGGTATTTTTATTGATATTTTAAATACATCCATAGAGGAGAAATCTTCAGACCTGACCTTTGCACTCCGGTTCTGACTGCTTTTTTTTCTACCACTTTTATCAGCTCTGATAAACAACCTGGAAAAGTGTAATTAACAGTAGTGTGAACTCACGTGGCAGGCTTTTTACAAAATGCTAGGGAAACTTTACACCCGACTATTAGAAATATAAAGTCGTCTAGAGGTTTATATCAGGTGCCTCATAAGTTTGTGCCTTGTAAGAACATAGTTACTGTCTGGATTCTAAGAACAAAAGCCAAATATTCTGTGTGTGCCTACCCTCTGCTGCTCCTGACTTTGTAGAAATCAAAGTACCAAGTGAAAATGAAATCTGGTATGCCAGATTCAGGTTCTCAGTATGAGTAAACTTTCTCCAAAGATGGATGGGGGATGGCCCTGAGACAGTGAGCTCCTCATGGCTGTAAGTGTCTAAGCACAGGACAGCTGCTCACCCACCCAGGGTCCCACAGAAAAGTAAACGTCCTCTCAATTATTTTTCACCCCGAAGGATTTTGATTCTGTTAAATCAGTGCTACGTCCTAGTGGTAAATGGTGTGTGCTAGATCATGTGTTCTCAACTAGGGTAACTTTGTTTCCAATGAGGTGAAATTGACTATGAGGTATGTGTGAAAAAAACAAGACCCATAACTGTAAAGACAATGATTTGTAGAACTCCATAGGGCCAGAGCTTATAAACAAATATGTGGTGTATCCATATGATTAAATGTTTGTTGTTGGGTTTCTGTCCTCCCACCAGGTCCCGCAGCCGTTTAGCCCCAAAGAAATCACACAGAGGTCTATATTAATGATAAACTGATTGGTCCATTATCTCAGGCTTCTTATTAACTCTTATAACTTATATTAACCCATTATTCTTATCTGTGCACATATCCTGGTCTGACCTTGAACTTAGGGGACTGGTCCTCAGGCAGGGGAACCCTGCTGATGGGAGAGGAAGGCTTTTGTTTTAAGTAACTCTGTCAGGAGGCTGAGGCAGAAACCAACCTTAGAGTTTCACCACTTCTCTTATCTAGTCATGGCCCCTTTTCCTATCTGTCTGCCTGTCTGGGAGGGAGATCTCTAGCTCCTAGCCCCTTACTTCCACACAGGATGGCTGCAATTGTCAGTCCTTGGTAGAGTGAAGTACTAGAACCTCCTACATGGGCATCATGTGTGACCTTTTCAGAAATGCAGAATCCCTGCCTCCATTTCATCACCACATCATTGTCTGTGCTTTAAAATGTCCCAGATGAGCTGAGTATGGCAGCGTATGCCTTCCATCTCAATGCTTAGGGGGGCAGAGGCAGGCAGATCTCTGAGTGTTCAGGACCAGTTTAGTCTTTGTAGCAAGCTTCAGGCCAGCCAGGGCTAAAGACTATGACTTAATATATACATATGCACATATGTATATATTAATATATACATATGTATATGTGCATATGTATATATTAAGTCAGCTGAGAGTTAGGGCATGGTCATTAGTCAAGGAGACCCTATATAAGCTGCTCTTGGAATAAAGAAGCATTCTTGGGGATATATATATATATATA
>NC_022017.1:8958375-8960558 GCF_000317375.1 Microtus ochrogaster
TATATATATATATATATATATATATATATCTCCCTTGTTGGAAGAGGCCGCTTATTGTATTGGTTCCTGTTCCTTTATTGTGTTCCAGGGCAGCTTATATAGGGTCTCCTTGACTAATGGCCACGCCCTAACTCTCAGCCACAAGTCCCCCAGAAACCACTCCCTTGTCATCAGGAACTCCTGATGGTCTGGCAACCAGAGCAGCTGGAAGGCAAGTTGTTTGCTCAGAGCAGCTGCAAGCATAGGAAAAGAAATTGTTTACTCTGGCAGGCAGGGGGGGGGGGTCCACAGGAAATTCAGAGTTTAGGGGTCCATAGTCCTCAACAGAATAAGGCTCAAGGAAATAACACATCTTCAAATAGAGGGTTTTACAGCTTGTACAGCAATGATTCTCAACCTGTGGGTCGCGACCCCATTGGTAACCCTCTACTTCCAAAAATATTTACATTATGTTCATGACAGTAACAAAATTACAGTTATGAAGTAGCAACAAAAACAGTCTTATAGTTGGGGGGTCACCACAACATGAGGAACTGTATTAAAGGGTCAGGAAGGTGGAGAACCAACAGCCTTGAAGCCAAGTGGCTGTCGTGTTCAGGAGTTCAGCTTGCAAAGATCCCAGCTGGGTTTGTTGACTGTAAACATCCACTCATAGAAGGATGGGGTGGGAACATCATGGGACCCTCACCTGACTAACCAGCCGCTCCTGCCAACACCCTTGTATGCAATTCTGCCCTAATTGCTTAAGGTTCTGGGCTCTCGGGGAGGGGCTGGAGGCTGTAGGCTGGGGAAGATGAAGGTTAGAGGACCTTGTCTGTATGGCTTCCACGTGTGGTCAAACTTTTCAGTGCGCTGCTCCGGAGGGCCTCACACTCCTGCCAGTAACCGTCACCTATGCTCTGTAAGAGATCCCTATAAACTCGCTGGTTCCCCAGGAAGAACACTGGCGGAATACAACTTTGGTTTGTCATTGGAACCATAGAAGGAATGGGGAGACATTGTCCGTGTCCTGTGCCAAGGAGAACGTTATTGTAACAATAGGCTAAGCACATTCAATTGAGGAACATCTTTGCCCCCCACCTCGTGTGTGGATCTGTGTTATATGTGGCAAAGAACACAAATCTGAGGAAGGGCCCCTTCCCACCCTCTGCCAGTGTGTGCCTCTGTGTGTGTTTTATAATGAGTCTCTTGCAGTACTCATTTCAACCTTATCTTGGCTTAAAAGATAAGGAAAAAACCAAAACATATGGGGTTTGTTGGCACACGGGGGCTGAGTTATGAATACTGTCAAAGACACAGGAACTGAAAGGTTCAGACAAGGAAAACAAGCAGGAAAAAAAAAGGCTCCAGAATGTAGGCCCCTTCTCCTTCCCAGCCAACGCTGCCATTCCCCCCACCCCCTGCAGATTTCCTGCAGAAAAGAGCCTCGGGGATCTAGGAGCACAGACTCTTCCTTTGTCAGGACTGAGGATCCAACGCATCTGCTCACTGCACTCACGCTTGTTTGGTGCAGGCCATTTTCTCTTAAAATAGCTGAACTATTTGCCAAATTCTCCCCAGTCCTCAGTGCAAGCTGTTTACTTCCTTTTCCACGCACGCCCTAGGATGGGAGAAAGTAAACTTCTAGACCCTTCCGCATCACTCTGTTTGAAGTCCAGAATTACTGGAACCAGATCTTTTATGGAACAAAGAACTTTCTTCTGTTGGCTAATCTACTTGAACTGAACTGATTCTTACCCCTATACATATTTGTATCAAATTCTTCTCATTCAGCAGACTCAATTTCCATTCTGAGGATATTTTGGATCTCATTTGGAGTTCAGGGAGGGACCAGGTCAGCTCTCAGGATGGATCATGGCAACACTTACACAGATGCGCCTGGTAGGGCACTGGCAATACAGGGAACCAGCCTCCCTCTGAGTCGGTACCGTTAGTTTCTAATTTATAGTCTTAGATGGGATGGTATACAAGGATATCCTGCTTGGGGCTGAGCCCTTAACTGTCTCTTCTCGGCTCCTTAAGCACCTCGATGCACCTCTGTATTCTGCTGCCATTGTAAAGAGAGGCTTCTCTGATTAAAGGAAAATTTGTGGGCATAAATACAACTATTCAGCCGGGCGATGGTGGCGCACGCCTTTAATCCCAGCACTCGGGAGGCAGAGGCAGGCGGATCTCTGTGAGTT
>NC_022017.1:8960658-8998909 GCF_000317375.1 Microtus ochrogaster
AGCCTGGTCTACAAGAGCTAGTTCCAGGACAGGCTCCAAAACCACAGAGAAACCCTGTCTCGAAAAACCAAAAAAACAAAACAAAACAAAAAAAACCCAACTATTCATAGCCTAGTGCTATGAGAATTTAGCTTTTGAAAAAAAATGTATTAAGTTCGCACCGAGTATCTAAGACCTCTCAACTATGAATTTGGGGCTGTGTTTATACTAAGAGGCACGGATTATTTCTGGCGGAATGGGCCCCAAATCCAATCAGAGAAGATGGTTCCTCCCACAACAGACTTGTCCCCTGCACCAGTAGCTATGCATCTTGCCTGACAAGATGGAATCATCAATTTAGCCAAGACTGTTAAGGAGCTTCCCACACTGTGGAGGCTAGCCAGCAAGGAAGAAACGTCTGACCCAGTTTTGACTTCATTTCTTTACATTTTGCAACCAAGGTGTGTTGACTCTTAGCAAGAGAGTCTTATCAAAGTCCTGGTGGGCAAGCAAGAAAAGTGGCAACAACTTGTGCTGTTTTGGCAGGGTCTCTGGGTCCTCCCTGACCAGCTCATAAGGAAATATATCACAACGGACACTAGGGTTTGGTAACCTTGGGCTTCCCAGAGCAGCATCATTATTCAGAGGTGCAAACTGTCCCAGTGGCCCCTCCCCACAACTGTATATCTAATTGCCTTGCCGATGTGAGTTTCCGCACGGCTTTTCATGCCCCCTTAGTTTTCTTAATCTTCCCTCCTTCCTCCATTTCCTCATCCTTCTGCATCCGCCCATGCTTAAACTTTCCATTTCCCCAAATTCCACACTTACGTTTTCATATTTCCTATGTTATATAATTTGAGAGAGAACATGTGGTGTTTATCTTTCTGAGCCTGCGTGAGTTCTCTCAGTGTATTTTTTTTTTAGTTTTTTTCCATCTATCTGTAAATTTCATAATTTTTTCTTTATAGCCGAATAGAATTCCACTGTGTATATGTTTCACATTTTCATCAGCCGCTCATGTGTTGGTGAACATCTAGGCTGATTCTGTTTCCTAGCTCTTGTGATGGAGCATCCATGAACATGGCTGAGAAAACATCTCTGAAGTAGGGAGAAGAGTTCTCTGCGTGTCATCCCAGAAGTGCTGTATCAGAATCATAAGGTCATTCAATTTCTAGCTCTCTGAGGAACCATCTCACTGATTTTCACAGTGACTGAGCCAGTTTGCATTCCCACCAACAGTGAATTGGGGTTCCTCTCTCCTCACAGTCCTGCTAGAGTTTGTTACACTTGGTTTCTTGATGATTAGCTTGCTGTTTTGAGAATAAAAAGGGGTCGTTTGGGGAAGCTACATGAGAAATGAAATAGAAGCAGGAAGACCATCTGGGACACTTGAAAGAAATGGTCATTGTACAGCCAGGTTGAATAGCAGGTGATTCAGGGGAAAGTGGGCACATTCTGAATGTAGTTTGAAGATAGAGTTTACAAACTCTGTTGTCAGGTTAGACAAGGAAGTTTGTAACAAAAGGACAGGAATCAAAGACGATGCCAACATTTCTGATCTGGGCAGCTGGAAGGACAGAACTGTACTAACTCAATTACAAAAGACCATGAGAAAGGGTGATTATGTTGGGAGGTTACCATTCTATGTTGCTTTTAACTAAGTCTCTATTGTTCTATTTTATTAATAAAGACTCAGGAACCAGATACTGGGGTGAAAACCTGCTAACTCAGAGAGGCAGAGGAAGCACCCAGCTGCTTCCTCCTCGATTAACATCCCCAAAAGAGCTAAACTCCTATGTCACCATCTCAAACAAAAATCTCCTTCCACTGAATGTCTTTCCCTACTACGTTCTGTGCATCTCTCTCTCTATCTTCCTGACTCTTACTGTCTGTTTTTTTTTTCATGTCAACTGGTTGCTTGCTCCTTTTGATCTATGGCTAATTTTATTTAATCCTGTTTTCAATATTCAAGTGGAAAGCTCTGGATTAAAGTGTGTGCTAGGGCTGAGCCACACCACAGCTAAGAACAGGTTTTTCTAGTAAATAATGCAATTTTGGGGTTCACAGTGTGACCAAAATATTCTGCAATGATTCTATCTAGAAAACACTGTGTCTTCTTTAGAAATCTAGATGTCCAAGGTCTCTTGACTACTTGAAGATGGATATTTTCTATTTTCCTCCAAAGATAAGAACAGAACCCTGCCCCAACTCTTTGAAGATTTCCTTACAATTTGTAGGATTATCACCTCTCTGGATGAGCTGTCATTTCTCCTTATCAAGAGGTTTCTCATTTTCAAAGCAAATCTTGATTAATTTTGATGGTATCTATAGCTTTTCTTCTCCTGTGGAAATAAGAATGAAACTCTTCCCCAATGTAGCACATCTGATTTCCATTTTGTGTTCAACACATCCTTGAAGTACACCTGTTGATTTTATTCAGAAGAGTTTTTCTATTGTCCGTGTCTCTGTGAAGCTTTTGTTCCTTTCTCATTAACACTAAGAAAATTCAAAGTTAATATGCAATCTATTTCTGTGCTAGGCTTCCTTAGCCTCCTTATTCCCCTGGAAGATGAGTGCGCTATCCGCCCATTCCACAGCCCCATGATGCAGGACAATCAAATGTATTAGGGAATCAAGTCAAAGCAGGAACTCAGTTTATTACTGTGAGCATCAGCTTATATAGGTTAAGTGACATGGTGTGATGTGGGGTTACCTCCAGCCAATGAGAGACAACCAAGCCTCCTTCTGGCTGGAGAGGTGTCTACCTAGTTTTTGCTGTCTCATCCTCACTCAGTTCCCTCAAACTTGAACCAGGCTTTTCTCTGTCCTACAGGCCTTTAGGTACAGGCCCTGAGATAATTTTGGCCTACCATTTCTGGAGGTATTAATCATCCCTTTCTGTTTATTTATCCTTTAGAGTTTGATATGATCTTTTTATAACTGCCTGGCCTATAGGATTGTATGGCATATCTGTAATATGCTTTTACATTATAATATGCAAAAACCAGTTACATTTTCTTAGAGACATATGCTGGAGAATTGTCTGTCTTTATTTGTACAGGTATAACCATGGTGGCCATAACTTCTAGCAAATGTGTGATTATCAAATCAGCATTTTCTGAACTCAAAGCAGTTACCCATTGAAAACCTGAATAGGTATCAATAGTGTGATGTACATACTTTAGTTTTCCAAGTTCTACAAAATGGAACACATCGATCTGCCAGATTTCATTCCTTTGAGGACCCTTTGGGTTACTTCCTGCAGGTAGTGGTATTTGGTTGTATAAAGAATAAATAGGGCCTTTCCTTATAATTTCCTTGGCTTGTTGTCATGTGATAGAAAAGTCTTTGTTTTTAAATCTTTGCTATTGACATGATTTTTTTATAAAATGCTGAGGACTTTAGCACAATTAATAATTGACTGATTTCTGTATTACCTTGTGCTAGAATACCTGACAGCCCTGTATGGGATCAAGTGTGTGTTATGTATATGGGGTGGTTCCTATTCCTGATTGCATCTTGTAACAGAATAAATAATAAAGTCAATTCTATACCATCTGGTATGAATTCATTGGTTTCAATATACAAAACAACTCTTGCTGCATATTATGAATTGGTAACTATGTTGAGAAGGTCTTTCTTTAGAATCTCTTAGTACTGTGAGAATAGCATATAATTCTGACTTTTGGACAGAATCATAAGGGATTTGATCTACTTTACATGTTTTCTGATTTGTAATCTGCCTTTCCTGATTTATTTGCATTGGTATAGAATATAGGGGCTCTAGTTAATGGTGTATCCCATATAATGAGAGTAAGAATCCAGTTAGTTCTCTTTACAAGTCAGATTCTCTTGCTTTTGGGATAGTTATTATTTATCTCTACCAGAAAATTACTATAAGCTCTTTGCCAGGGATCACTTTCTTTCCATAATTTGTTAATTTTGTTATTATTTAAAAGTACTATAATTTCTGCTGGGTCTATTCCTGCTAATTGATGAAGTTTCAATTTTCCTTTTAGAATTAACTTAGAGACCTTTTCCATATAAGTTTTAAATTTTTTACTTGGTTTATGTGGGGGGAAAGATCCATTCTAAGATAATACCTTCCCTCTGCATTAAAATTCCTGTAGGGAAATGTTTAGAGGACAATATGACCAGAATGTAGCTAAGATTCAGATCCATGTGATCCACATGTGCCTTCTGTAATTTTTCTTCAATCAAAAATGATGCTTTCTCAGTTTCAGCTGATAATTCCCTTGGACTATCTAAGTCCTTGGAATCATATAAGGTTTTATTTAAATTAATCAGGTTATCAGGACCTATCCTAATAGTTCACCATAGATGGGAAATATCTCCTGGCAATTTTTGGAAGTCATTAACAGTCTGCAATCAATCTCTCCTAATTTGTACCTTTTGTGGTCTATTTTTTGTAAACCTATTTTATAGCCTAAATAATTAATAGAATCTTCTCTTTGTATTTTTTAGGAGCAATTTGTAATCCCCAATAAGTCAAAAATTTCTTTACTTCTTCAAACATTCTAAAGTATCTACATTTGAGTTAGATAGTAAAATGTCATCCATGTAATAGTTAACTATATATTCAGGTAATTGCTATGCATTATTTCCAATGGCTTGCAAAATATTGGCACATGTTAGGACTATTTAGCATTTCTTATTTGAGACTCTTCCATTGATATCTCTTAACAGGTTGAGAATTGTCATAAGTGGGCAATATGAAAGCAAATTTTTCTGTCTTTTTCTTGTAAAGAAACTGAAGAAACAATCTTTTAAATCAATAACTGTAAGAGGCCATCATTTAGATAATAGAGAAGGCAAAGGCATTCCAGACTGTAGAGAGCCCATTGGCTGAATCACCTTATTAATAGCTCTTCGATCTGTCACCATTCTCCATTTTCCAGATTTCTTTAAACAATAATACAGAAGAATTCCAAGGGCTGGTTGATTCTTCAATATGCCAAGCAATTAGTTGCTTCTACACTAGCTGTCCTAAAGCTGGAAATTGCACAATCTATACAGGTTTGTCTGTCAACCATCTTAAAGGTATGTCTGTTGGTGCCTTTGGAAGATTAGCAGCTTTTGTGCCCTGTTCTTATGCTACCTGAATGGTCAGTGACTGTGATTTCCCTACCTCTAGATTTACTCCATTGCCCAGTCTTAGCCTCTTCTCTGAATGAGCTACTACTCCACTACAATTGTGGACCAGGCGCTGAAAGAGCTTTAACCAAATCTATGCAGTCTATAGGGATAATTCTATTACAAACTGACTTCCAGTTTAATATTTTCTTCACAAAACGTAAATGCATGCCATATCAGACTATTGCTTCCTTGAATCTCCTTAACTCTAACATTGGCACAGGAGTCCATTCAGCTCTTACTCTATCGTTTGGAAATTCTTGTACAGTTGCTGGACATATTAAGGTTGATTGTTTGAAAACCTTAGGCTGTTCTTCTCTATTCTTACACTGCAGCACTAAAATTGGTTGTCCATTAAATTCCTCTCTGTGAATTTGAATATCTCTATGATCATTTTATTAGGTATTTCCAGGGCCTGTATCTTAGCACTCAGAATAACCAATGTTTTTAGTGATAAAGCAAAGATGATAATACTGATAATGTTTACAACTGACATTACATAAATCCCATCTTGATTAGTTATCCTCTCATTCCACACTGTCTAGCATGTTATCACTCAGAGACACAAATCCCAATGTAATGATATTTCCCTTTTTTAATGTGGGGAAGAAAACCTCCTTTAAAACTAATTCCTCCCTTTAAGAACTCCCCATTGTCAGTTGGGCAGTAGTGGTGCACGCCTTTAATCCCAGCACTCAGGAGGCAGAGGAAGGCGGATTTCTGTGAGTTTGAGGCCAGCCTGGTCTACAAGAGCTAGTTTCAGGACAGGCTCTAAAGCCACAGAGAAACCTTGTCTCGAAACAAACAAACAAACAAACAAACAAACAAACAAAAAATTCCCCAAATCTGCTGACAATGTTGATGAAGATGTGAAGATTATTGCTGCTGCACAAAACACTAAAAACCTGACTGGATTTCAAGGTAGCTACCTATTTTGACAACAGCCCTAGAAAGGGTTTCAGGGAGAGCCCACCAGGAGAGAAGAAATGAAAAAACCCAGCCAGTAGGGCAGTGACTCTGATCCTTTGTAACTCTGGCCTAGGCCCGTGGCTGTAAGATCACAGGTAAATGACTGTTTTGTGAAGTTGTTCCCCAAAGGTGGGTGCCAAATGTAGCATGAATAATAAAAAACCCTGACACAGATAGTGGGGTTCAACCTGAAGATCAGAAAAGCAAAGCAGCTAACCTTTTACCTCTACCAGATCTTCAGGCCAAAGGGGCGAGATCCCATCTCCATGAATCCTCAAACTCCACACTCCATTGAGTTCATATCTTCCCTCTATAGTCCCCTCTCTACCCAGCCATATCACTCTCGTCTCCACCTCCCTAGTGCTGGGATTAAAGGTGTGAGCCACCACTTGGATCTGTTTCTAGATCAATCTTTTGCAGCCCAGGGTAACCTTGGACTCATATAGCTCCATCTGCCTCTCTCTTCCAAGTCCTGGGATTAAAGTTGTTTGCCACCATTCTCTGACCTGTATGACTGACTAGCATGGCTGCTTTGGCCTCTGATCTTCAGACAAGCTTTATTTATTAAAGCACAAATAATATACCACTATACTGATATTCATAGGTTGTCATCTGACCTTCCTTCCATATGCAAGCCACACACAACAGAAATAAATAAATATAATTAAAAATTTAAAAGAATTAATGGGAGAAGACAAATAGCAGAGAGTGGTTTAGATAATTCTTTTCCATCTCATCAGGGTCTGGTTTATATTTCACCTAGACCATTTGACTATATTCCCTGCCCTCAGTCTTTGAGTTTTTAACGACCTTGTTTGTTTGTTTATTGTGTGGGTGTGAGGGGGTGCATACATGCCGTAGCACATGTGTGGAGAGGTCAGAAGAGACTTTGTGGGAATTGAGTCTCTACTTCCCCTATGGGTTATCAGGCTTGGCGGCAAGCACCTTTAACCATGGAGCAATTTTCCTGGCCCAGCCTCAAGTCTTGATGAAATCTTTAGCAAAGCACTCAGGGCCTTCACGCTTTGGCTTTGACAACTGCACAGACTCAGAGCCTAACAACACAAGTCACTGTGCCAAGAGTTCTCATAAGCATCTGTAGCATCCCATAGCTTTCATATGTTTCTTTGGGAAACAAATCCCAATCTAAGCCTTTTCTGTTCTGGCCATTGTTAAGTTGTAGTGCAAGGTCATCTCCTGTGGTAAATCCTTCCTTCTCTTTGTTCCTTGGTCACATGATGTTGGTATTTTAGCATGTATCATCTGATCGTGCTGTAATTTGAACACAACCTAACTATGGTCTAAGAGTTCCAAGGTCTGAGAGGCAGCTCATCAAGCAGTTGGTTTGTTTGACGATTACTGTTGCACCGTGGATAACCTTTTGCCTGTTTTAAAATAGCACTGTGAGGTAGTTGCTATAATTATCCGTCATCTTACATGAGAATAAATGTGTCTTAGCAAGCCAAGAAACCTGACAATAGAGCCACTAACAAGTAATTTGCATCCAAGGCTCAAGCCTGGCTCTGCCTGAATTCAGAGCCCATGTTTGAATTAAGCACCCACCCGGCTGCCTCCGCAATGGGTGCTGGGATGAATCTACTTTGGCTCTACCATTGCTCACATGTGAAGAACTTATGAGTGGAAACCAGCACTACACTCTGCTGCTCCAGAGGATTTTCTGTAGCAAGGAACTCCACATTACTCAGTCTGGTAGTCAGTAGCCACACGGGGCCACTGAGCATTTGAAATTTGGTTGGTGTCACCAAAGAAATATCAGTTCACTTAATGTTAACTAGTTTACGTGTAAGTGGTCATGGGTGACTACTGGGCCTCGTGACTAGTTCCATAAGGGGTACTGTAGATCTAGGAATGAATCGTTTCTCCACTGCTAGAAAAAACCATGTGACGAAATGTGTGTGCGTGTTTCTTTAAAACTCCATTACTTTAAGAATATCCATGAAGGGCTAGAGAGATGGCTCAATAGTTAAGATTACTGGTTGCTCTTGAAGAAGACCTGGTTTTATTTCTTAGCACCCACATGGCCCCTCACAACTGTCTGTAACTCCAGTTCCAGGAGACCTGGCATCTTTTAGATTCTTTGGGTACCAGGCATACATAAGGTGAATGTTCATACATTCAGGCAGACATTCATACACATAAATAAAATAAGTAAATTTAAAGATAAAAACTAAAAAGTGCCCTTGCTGGGCAGTGGTGGTGCACACCTTTAATCCCAGCAGACAGGAGGCAGAGGCAGGTGGATCTCTGTGAGTTTGAGACCAGCCTGGTCTACATAGAGCTAGTTCCAGGACAGGCACCAAAGCTATACAGAGAAACCCTGTCTGGAAAAACCAAAAATAAATAAATAAATACAAATAAAAAAAATTAAATTAAATTAAAAAATACCCATGAGCAGTAACACATACAAAACTTTGGTGTGCAAAACTCAGCTTCAACACTCTATACCCTAAGAAGCCCCCAAACCCACAATGACCATATTTTACAGAATATAAAGAAACCATATTTAAGTTTCAGATACATTATTATTTTTCATACTGCTAAGCAAAGATGCTATCTGTTATAATCATAAGGTACCACTGATGATCAGACACATTCCAATTCCAGAGTTTTTAAATGTTGGGTAAAATTAATCTTGGCACAGTAAAAATAAAATTTTAGTTACTTTTATGATTTTCAGAATGATCTCTAGATAGCCATATTTTTCTTACTAGTAACTAGTGTGATTTAGGTTACTGTTGAGAGAGTTAACAGCAGGCGCAATCATTTCCAGTTTAGTTTAATTTTTGAGATAAAAATATCTACCGTAGGAATTGGAATAACCCACATCTTTAATAAGTTGTCTTCAGCATGATCAAGATTTGACACATTATAATAATATTACAAGTGGAGTATCTATTTTTAATTTATTTTCCTGTGACTTTTTCCCCCATTTATTTTGGTTAAGATTTTTTTCTCCTTGTTTTCATCGCACATACTAAGCTGTAAATGCTAAGGTGTGTGTTGAGGCTCATGCAGAATCAGCTGACCTCATAACCAACTGATTATGCATAATTTTTCATTTGTGGAACCAGGATTGCACTCAGGGTTTTGTACATGGTAGGTAAGCTCTACCACTGAGCTAAGTACCGTATACACACACATATACACACAGAGACACAGATACACATACTCACTCAATTTTTCTTCTCTCTCTCTCTCTCTCTCTCTCTCTCTCTCTCTCTCTCTCTCTCTCTCTCTCTCTTTTGTGACATGGTCTTGGAAATGTAAATTGCCCAGGCTGGCCTTGAACTTGTGATCTTCCTAATTCAGCCCCTCAGATGCTGATTTTACAAACTCCCACCACCACCTCTGGCTGGATTATATATTGATGATATTTCTGTGACACGAGTGAGGAGGTGGAGACTGGGAGACACTTGGCAGCATCTTCATCTTTTAGCTCTAGACCATTTGCATAGAACCTTACATGCAGCTGTCCTGGCTGCAGCCTGCTCCTAGATCAGCTGTGGTTCTTCCTCCAGCTTCAGAGGCTTGGGGAAAACAAACAAACAAAACAAGGCACAAATCTGCCTTTACCAGTAGAGCATCCCCCGCTTTGGACTGACGTAAGCTGGATGGCATGCCTTTTGATATTTAGGACATTAAGTCCTAATTCTTGCGTGTGGTGCCTCCACCACGTCACCTTATATGCTAAGAAAATGCTCCATCCTTTATTCAGCTGCAACAAATTAATAAGTAATTTCAATCAATAAAATCATTTTGATCCTGAAATCTACTCCACATGCTCCAATTTCTTGGACCTTAGTAAAATCGTTAAAATGTATATGAGACTTAAAAAAAAAAAACTTGACTTTTTGAATTCAGATGACCCACGCCACACATATTCTGGTGGCAATTTTAAACTTCTGGTTAACAAAAAATCTTTCATCTAATAAGTGATTCTATTTCAAAACAGCAAAGGATTGGAGCTTATTACTTAAGCCCAAGATCAGAGCACACATGATAGAGACGTGCCAACAGGTCACAGACTCTCACAGGGTGCTGACATCAAAGCTGACCACACTGCACAGTCGAGAGAGCTCAAGGTCCTAACCTACAAGGCCAAGAGCCTTGCTGAAGGAGGGAAGTGACATGGAAACAGCTCGCGAGCCCAGGGATCTGCAAGCCACGCGGACACCCACGGCGATTGTTTCTTTAGAAAAGACGTTCGGTGCTGTTTATGGGATCTGATGCCATCTTAGCTTTGCACTTGCCTTGCAGCCTTGAAAGTCTCAACCTGCTAGGGTTGGCTAGGTAGCCCTCTCCCTCGGTGACGACGCAGAGGCCAGCCAGACTAAGTAGCCCCCATTATTTCACAATGAACAGACCTCAGACCTGCAATCAACATCACTTTTGAGAAAGTCACAAACAGGGCCTTTTGAGTCTGTCTCAGCCAGCCTCTTTCTGTTTTCTTTTGTGAATGTGGACGGCTCTCTTGCCTCGCCTACCATGCTAATGCTAATTGCACCCCTTGGGTCCACCTTGGCTGCTGTGTTAAACACACCTAGAGTTGTTTTCTTATTAGCATGAAAACTAGTTGACACAAAAGACTACCTGCGGAGGCACTGAGGGACGCTGCAATAAACTTCCAGCACTTAAAGGGCTAAGCGAGTTCAGAAGGAGCCCAGCCCAGAAAGAGAAGCCTTCAAGTCCCCATTGGGTGCGCTTGTTAAGTGAGACTATGAAATCAACATTATGTAAAGAAAACAGCCTTGCTAGGGTGTATGTGGGGGTGGCGGGAGCTGTGTGTGTCAGGGTAAAGGTAGGCTGCGTCTTTTGACCGGAACTTCTCAAGGGCTGATGTGTGGTTCTCCCTTGCCGTGTATTACACCGCTGACGGAAGATGTTCAGAGTAGTTCGAGGAGCATGGGAAAACATGTCACAGTTACCTAGGGCAGAACTAAAGTTTAATCTCAGACAACTCAGTGCTTTCCCCTGGAGACCCTTCGGTGTGTGGCCCCTGAGGGTGACTTCATTTGGGTGCCGTCTAGGCAGATGTTCTTGCTCCTACTGAGCCTCACGCCTAGTTGGCGTAAATCCCTCGGAAAGGTCTATGCTGTTCTTGGGCTCACGGAGAGGTCCTCAGGCTGCTCCTGCTTGGGCATCTTAAGTGCATGTTTCTTCTGTGCTGTGACCTGCCCTGCTGGTTCCTGGAGCCCTGGCTAGAAGGGGGCAAGAGACTGAAGAAAGGACAGACACAGAGAGAGTGTACAGTGTACTGGGATCAGGTGTGGCTCTGCTGCTGCTCCGTGCAGCCCAGAATCTCAGCTCGTTTATTAGGTGTGGCACAGGGGAAGGGGTTAATTAGTCTCAGTAGGAGGTCTCTGTAGGTCAGCAGTCTCCAGCTGTAAACATCCAGAGGGGGAAAGACGCAGTTGCTAGTCTCTTGCTAGTCTCTGCGCACAGTAACCAGTACTCATAAACACTCATACTGGACTCTCAAGGAGATTTTGCCACTCCGCTTCAGCCTGGGCCATATGGGCAACCATTGGCTTTTGCCGGTTTCCCATAGGTCAGAGTCCTTGGAGACCTGGCCATGTGGATCTGGGTTCTGACAAATGAAAGAAGAGAAAACATCCTAAAACATGGTGCTGTGCAGCTTCCAAGAACTATATTGAGTTCCCTGTTTCCCGCCTACAGTACCTCTTCCATGTCCCCCTCAGCCTACCTGTCAATCATTATGCACCCCTCCACCCCATCCATTTCTCTCTGACTTTGACTTCACTCAGAACCTAAGTTTATACCACTCAAAACACAAAGCATTAGAAGTCCGAAAGTCTTGGCTTTTGACTGAATCTTTCAGTACTGAGGGGATATATGCAGCTCACCAAATGTGAAAGAAATAGCCAGAAGGGGATTTTAGAAAATGATGTGGATCTGAACGAGGGGAGCTCACAGTGAAAACCCAAGAGTATTACTCCATCACAGTTTTCTTGTACAAAAAAAAAATCCCTTTTTTCCTTATGTGGAGGTGAATTTATTGAGGCAAAAATCAACACCCTCCTGCAAGTGAGAGGAAGCACTTTCTCTGCGTCAGTAAGGACATTTTACTCCATTTACCCTTTTTATAGCAACTCCCCTTTTCTCCAGGCAGACTCACCAACCCCTCTTGGTTCAACTCTCTGCCTGAGTCATAGTCTCGGGAGTGCAAGGAATTTCCTAGGAGGCAGGATCCTATTCTTCCCGAGTCTCTCATTTCCACCAGACAGGGTTCCATGAAAGCAACTCCCTAGTCTACTGAATCTCAGAGCTTTCCAAGAGCTTAGAACTCTGTGCCTCAACTTCTCTCCACACCAGGGCTCTGGAAGATGTAGCCATGTCTTTGAGCCACTGTCTCAGGAATACAACTGTCTTGAGGTCCCCATCATCCTCATGACTAGTGTTCTCCCTACCCATCATTCTCCTGTGCAGTGCTCCCCCTCCCCTTCATCCTCCTGACTAGTGTCCTCCCCATCATCCTCCTGTGCAGTGCTCCCCTCCTTTATCAACTTTTGTGCAGTGCTCCCCCTCACCACCATCCTCTTGACTAGTGCTCCTCCTCCCCATCATCCTCTAAACTGGTGTTCCTCCTCCCCATCATCCTCCTGACTAGTGCTCCCCCTCCCCTTCATCCTCCTGTGCAGTGCTCCCCCCTCTCTGCAGCCCAACTGGAGATCATGCTTTCTTCTTATGCAGGACAATCAACTGACATTAGACACCAGGTGGAGGGCAGGTGAAGAGCATTCCTCACACTGGCTGGAACTACAGGTGCCCCTGAATTAAGATCCTACAACTTCATAATTTTTCAACTTTAATATGGTGCGAAAGCCATGTTTATTCAGGTAAAGCCACACTTCTAACTTCAAATTTTGATCTTTTCTACCATCAACAGCATGCTGTATTTGCCTTCTACTTACTCCATATATCACTTTCTCAAGATACCAGGCTGTGGCACCCTACCATAGCTCCCAGGTCAGATTCCTGATCATGAGATGCCATGGTCTACGTGTCTGTTGCCAGCTAGTTTTGGCTACAGGTATTCAGTAATAACATGAAATATTAATCATTATGGTAAAGATAGGCTTCATATTAGATGACTTTGCCAACCTGTAGATTGCCACAAATGCTCTGGGCTTGTTTAACGCAGGTGATGTGAAGCTGTGGTGTCAGCTCAGATGGTTTCTCTCTCTTCCCGGCAGCTGGTCTGGCCTCAGAGTCTTCTTCATTGGTTGACTTTTGTGGGAAAGATTCTCGGCTTTTCTTGTTCACTCTGGAAGGGAGGGGCCTAGTGAATGTAGTCAGTTCCAGGGACTTCCTGAAGCTCCTTTGAGTTGTTTACCTTCCTGGTTAAGGATCTCTCCCTGGAATGTCTTGGTCTTGGAGGGAACTGTTACCATACACCACAGTTCTCCCTGCTCACACTTCCTGAAAGACAAGAGATCAAGCTTAGGCTCTCTCTTCCTTTCAAGGGAATATTCTGTCTTATGTCAGAAAAATTAAATTGTGACAAGAATAAAAATTAAGAGGTGTTTTTAATCAGATATTACTATATTCATGAAATTTATTTGTAATATAATATTTATTCATGGGAATGAGTATCTAAAACTTAAAATATTAAGTATTCCCATTCTACAAGTCAGATAAGTAAAGTGCTAGGAAATGAAATAATTTGTCAAAAACATTCACAAACAGGGCATGTCAAACCCCAAACTCTGCTCTTTCTGACTCATACGCCCTAGTTCTTTACACTGTTATTAACCAAAAGGACTGGCATTTTATAGATAGACATAACTTAGTTTCTACCAACAGCTGTAATGTCAAAGGGCAGGGGCCTCAGCAAGGCCCAGAGCTCTTTCCACATTCTTACCTGAATTTGGGGCTCATAGGGCCACTTCTCTTTCTTGGTAAGCAGCACTCAGCCCCAGGACTTTAAAGAATATAAGAAAGATAATGTCCCATTCCTACTTAAATGTGGAATCAATTTAGAAGACAGACACGGGAGTCCATTACAATCAAAATTATGACTTCTACTGCCAAAAGAACTGTATTAGTGGCACGGCTGTAGTATGTGATCAAATGAGCTTGCCTACATGCCCTGCCTATTCCCCACACTGGCCCAAATGTTGATGCTCTAGCCTAGGAGAACTTTGGGACCATAGACTTATAAGCAGATGAAATTACACAGGGCCTCTGGTTCAAGGCAAAAATGCAGAATAAATCAACTCTTTAATGCTTCTTAATAGAGAAGAGACACCCATTAACTTTATTACCTAGTAACTTCCTAACAAGCCCATCAAACGCTGATGACATCATAGGGAGAATATGCATTTCATAACATCACAGCTTAGCTGCACCTGTGTCAAAGAAGCTCAGATTGAGCTCTTGCTAAAAAAAACCCTGTGTACTCTAGAAGTCAGTATGTTTATTTTATAGACTTGAACAGGGAGGCAGGGTTATTGCATAACAATAAACAGGAGGCAGGGTTTATATTATACACCTGGAACAAGGAGACAGTTGTAACTAACTTTGGTAGAGACCATCCCTGTAGGGGAACAGTCTTTAGACCAAAAATACCTGCCAGAGGCAGAAAGCTATGGTGGACATTTTCTGCACACTCTATCAATACTTAAACTTGATTTCCCCAAGGAAGGTTTTACAGCTCTCTGAGCCTGAGGCAATGGAGTCCTTGATATGGCCATGCCTATATTAATAACGCACATTAATTCAGGACTCCATATACTCAGGGCTTCCTCTGCTCCCTACACATGACCATATCAATTCAAAATGCATTTAGTGTGACTTCAGAAAAGTCTCCACAGTCCTTCAGAGGCTCAACACTGTTTAAAAGTCCAGAGTTCAAAGTCTTGTCTGAGACTCAAGGCAATTTCTAAACTGTGACTCCCCATAAAATAAAAAAAGCAAATTATATATATATATATTTTTTTTTTTTCTTCTCAAGACGGGATTTCTCTGGGTTGTTTCTGTTCTGGAACTCTCTCTGTAGACCAGGCTGGCCTCGAACTCACAGAGATTTGCCTGTCTCTGCCTCCCAAGTGCTGGGATTAAAGGTGTGCGCTACCACCGCCTGGTTACAAATCAAGTACTTTTAATATACAATGGCACGGAGTATTCATTACCACTCCAAAAGGGAGGAATTGGGGCGTAGTGAAGAAATAACGGATCAGAGCAAGACCAAAGTCCAGCAGGGAAGACTCCAAATCCTGCAGCTTTATATCCAGGGTGAAAGGACTTTGATGGCTCCACCCCTCCAGCTTTTCTACCTATAATATGTATTTGTTTCTTGGACTGGGCCTACTCCCCATGTGGAGTTCTCCTTGGCAGATATTTCTTGGCTCTGGCGCCTCCAGTGTCTTGAGGTCTCTACTGAAACACAAGCTTCACGTTCTTAGCTTCACAGAGTGGCCCCTCAGGGGCATCAACCCTTTTAGGGTCCTCATGTAGGGACTTGTTTGGTGTTTGCTGCCTGACCTCAGTGACTCTCTGAAACTATGGGGTTAGAATCCATGCGTCCTTTACTCTTGCATACTTGTGCCTCCAAAGCATGCATCCCCTGCAAGAATGCTGCTGCTGAGTTTGGCAGCCAGCGAGGGATGGGCCCTTGCCCCCCTTGAGCCACATTTGCAGAAGCTTTTGAGCTGTTTTATGTTCTCCTTCACAAGTGAGAAGCTTAGCTGGGTGGGGTCTTGCCCTGGAGGCACCCTTCCCTTTATTCCTTTACCAAGCAAGAGGCCTCTCCTTAAGGATGCAAATCTTTATCCTTCAGCTCTTGCCTTAGCTGTAACATTAAACTTCTGGTCCTCTTTTTCTCTCCAAACTGTACACATTATAATCTCTCCTTGTCCCATGCACTCTCTTTCATTATAAATCCACCTAAGAGTTGTTAATAATAAGCACACCACAGATTCAATATTATGTTGACTTCAAAGTGCCTCGATCAAATAAATTAGTCTAATACCTTTTACATTAGCCTCTGGCAAGTTCTTAGGACAAGGGCATCAAGCAGCCAGATTCTTTGCCAAAATATTAGAGGAACGGTGTAAGCCCATTTGATGATGATTCTGTTCCCTCTGAAACCCCTGGAGCTGAGTGTCCGTAGTCTTCACTGATCTCAGGGCTGCTGTCTTTCAAGCTCCTCATAGGACAGCCCTTTGAGCTCTGCTTACAGCATTTTCTAGTCCAAAGTCTTCCATATTCTTCACCAAAACAACATGGCCAGGTTCTTCCCTGCAGTAGCCTACTCTCTGGTACCAGTATCTGTAGTTGTCACTTTTCTGTTGCTGTGATAAACATCATGGCCAAGACCTTTAAAAAAAGAGAAGGTTTATCTTGGGTTATGATCCCAGAAGTGTAAAGTGTCCATTATGATGGACTGGAGGTGTGAAGAGTAACAAATACGGCAGTTAAGAGTTCACGTTTTGAACTGCAAGCAGGAAGTAGGCGAGATGGACTGGAAGTGTCACAGAGTCATTACACTCTCAAAGAGCCTCCTTCAGTGATATGCTTCCTCCACCAAGATTGTAGCTCCTACATCTTCCCACAGCACCCCTCACCGGGACCCAGGCTTCAGACATCTGCTTCTGTGAGGAGGACATTCCCATTCAAACCGTCACAACCCGCAAGCATCCACCCCAGTCTTGACATCGTTAATAGAAGCATTGATAACGTTTGTAACATTCAGCATCTGTATGCTATGCTAATCATGTCTCTAATTCTCACATGTGCATATCTCTCTCAACTGGAATTTTCTTGCTTAATTTAACTTGTCTAATTTAGCTTCTTTCTCAGATATCTGGGTGTGATAGGTCTTTCTTTGGACCACCAGCTTCCGAATGACGACACAGAGACATTTTATTAATTATGAAAGGTTAACCTTAGCTTAGGCTTGTTTCCAGCTAACTCTTAAAACTAAAATTAACCCATTTATATTAATATATGCTCTGCCACATTGCCCTTTACCCATCCTCCATTCCAACTTCTATGTGTCTGGCTGGCAAATCTCCCATGCCTGATTCTTTCCCAGAGTTCCTGTCTCTCCCCAGAAGTTCTGTCTATCCTCTCCTGCCTAGCTATTAGCTGTTCAGTTCTTTATTAAACCAACAAGAATGATCCTTAGGTAAGATTAAACAGAGGTATATCTTTACAGAATACAAAATGATTATTCTAACATATGTGGAATCCACTTGCATCTTTAGAAATCTAAATTTTTTTTTGTGACTTTTTGCTTTTATCTCTACTAACTTGTAGTGAAAATTTATGAATCTCCTCAGAAAACGACTAGAACCTTGCCACCAGAAGAAACAACATAAACGTAAGAGCAAAATAATGTTTGGTTGTTTTATAACAAGTGAGATTTTCTTTGGTTCAATAGACAACTGATTTCAGTTTATGATCCACACACTGACAAAGACAAAGCTGATATGGGATTTCTCTTTGTATGCTGTGATTACCATAAATGAATAAAGAAACTGCTTTGGCCTGTTGATAGGGCAGAACTTAGGTAGGTGGGGGGGGGGGGCTAAATGGCATGCTGGGAGAAAGGAGGCAGAGTCAGAGAAAAGCCATGTAGCCCCACTGGAGACGGATGGAACTTTAGTCAGTAGGCCACAGCCATGTGGTGATAAACAGTTTAATAGAAATGGGTTAAATTAGATGTAAGAGTTAGCTAATAAGAAGCTAGAGCTAATGGGCCAAACAGTGTTTTAAATAATATAGTTTCTGTGTGATTATTTTGGGGCTAAGCAATCAGGAACCAACAAGTGGTCCTCCTCCAACACAAAGTCAAATGACAATTTTAGTGAGAAAAAAAAAAAACCCAAGGAAACAACAATAATGGGTAAATGAAAAATGCCCCCACTTCCTGTATTATACTTGGCTCCTCTAACCAGAAGATGGTTAGAAAAAAACTCATAAAACATAGTTATGCCATATGTAGATCATTCATTTGCTATTTGGTTGAAAGCCAAGTGGGTTTTCTTCTTCCTAATTGTTGTGATGATGTGGCTGGAGAGATGGTTCAATGGTTAATGTTAGTACTTACTGCTCTTGCAGAGGACCTGGGTTCAGTTCCCAATACCCACAAGGTGGCTCACAAATGCCTGTAACTCCAGTTCTGGGAGGCTGACACACTTACCCGGCTCATGTGCATACATGGTACACACTCACTCAGGCACACACACATGCACCAATTAAGTCCAAAATATATTTAATTTTTTATGACATTTGTTTGCATGTATGAGTGTGAGTGTATGTGTGTGGTAGTAGTAGGCACATGCTCACGTGTAGGGAGAGAGCAAGGACAACTTGTCGGAGTCAGGTTTCTCCTACCATGTGGGTTCTGAATTTGGGTTGATCCTTCTTGCCAGGCTGGGTTTTTGTTCAGGAACAAACTTCATAGAAGAATAAATAAATGTGTATCCCACACACGTAGGATCATAGCCATCCTGCCGTTGGTCTGTAACAAGCACCCAAAAGGCTATGGCTCTGCCATATTTTGGGGGATGATTTGTCCTCCTACCAAGCTCTGTGATATTCACCTTAGCATTGCAACTACCGCTCCTCCTTGGTGTTGTGCCTGGCCCCCTAGGAACCACCTAGACCCTCACAAGCCCTCTGCGAGGATTAGTCATATCCTCCAACTGAGTTCTTTCCAAAGAGTACAGCTGCATGCATCTGAGAAGCAATTTACTAGTGCAAATGGATGCACCTGAGTCCAACTGCATGCATCTGAGAAGCAGTGTACTAGTGCAAATGGATGCACCCGAGTTCAGCTTGAAAACCACATCTATGTGACTTTTCTGGTTCTGCAGGCTCAGGTATTAATGAAGATTTCCTTAAACTGTGGGTGGACCTGAACTACCAGTAAGGGGAAGCTTTGTAAACTTCTCCCTCCCTCCAGAATGGGTGTTTGAATTCAGGCAGCGAGAAATCAGAACCATGCTTTGTGCGCACCTTTCAGCCCTGAACTTGGCTCACAGATGTAAGTCCAGCCGTTTGTTCTGGATGGAACAGGATTGAATTAGAGGATGCATCGCTCACCGCTTGCTATCTTCATGCATCTGTTTCAAAGTTAGCCATTTGTGTCTGTGTCTGTGGCCAGATAAGACAGAATAGTTGAGGAATAGGTCTCTGAGTTGCTTAACTTTGTCTGCAATTGTACTTGATAGATAATATTATGGTTAATAATATTTTCTTGGTTTTTGTACGTGGGGTGTTATTTTGATCTGTTCAAGATAAGATCTCCGTGTGTAGACCAGGCTAGCCTTGAACTCGGAGATCTGCCTGCCTCTGCTCATCCCGCCACACCAGGACTGGGATTAAAGGTGTTTGCCACCACATGCAGCTCAATAAATGGTTTTGGATGGAAATTAATAAAGGCAAATAGATGAACTCCTTTCCTTTGTCTACAAACACGATTGGTGTTTTTAGTACTCATCTCGCCTTTGAAGATGTAAGTTTAAGTCTCTCATTCAAAGTCAGGCTTTTAGGGGCAAGCATTTAAAGTCACAGAAAAAATTGTCTCTTGATAAATATTATTTTGCATGTTTAGTATATGCCAGGTGCTTTGCATGCAAATGCCAATGAGACAGAGCTCTGACCTCGATGACGTCATCATATTCTTAAAGAGCTCAGCAGCAGTCATTAGCTAACGCTCATCACAGACACGTGGTTTTATTTAGAATTCACCTATCTTTAAGATCTAGGATGCTCTGAGAAAATACTGGGACCTATTATATATTTGTGTTAATCTCAACATAAGGAGAATAAAGTTCTATAGTCTGTTCTGATGACACAATTGTTTTCCAGAACAAGAACAGATTCTCAGAAACAAGAATGGTTGAAACTTTTACCAATGCGTACATTTAGGTAACCAGGGGAAACTGGAATGCAATGTCATGCTTCCCAGGCTGAGAATCTTTTTATTTTTAAGGAACAAATGCTGGGTTGGTAGGTCAGTGACAGCAAATGAGGACATGTATGTCTTGCCATCTTTCAAAGTATAATATTGGGAGAAGTTTATATTTGATAATAACTTCCTCAGACACCAGGCAGAGAATGCTGATCAGTTTGTACTGTAAACTCAATCGTATTCTCAGCAGGGAGACCTAATTGCTTTGATGATGGAAGAGAAAAGACTTGAGCAGCCGGAAGGCTGGGAAGATTCGCTGATAAGGGTAGTTCAAACCAACCTAGAGCAGAGCAGACTCACATTCGCACAAGGGTTAAGTTCTAAGACGATAAATCCTAAGAAGTCTCCTAGGAGACGTCGCTGCTGGATGCTGCAGACGATGTACAACGTGTCATCTGAGTTGCTGGAATTACTTTTCCTAGAATTCCATTCCATGTATGGTTCTGGGTTAGACTTGGCCACATCAAAAGTTGCTTGCAATTTGGAAGCAGCAGGGAGGTGGCTGGCATGACTGTTGGGCCCTGTGCCCTTGTGCACGTTGTCTCCTGCCTACTGCTTCCTTTGTTGGCTGTGGGCTGCAGCTGGGCTGTGATTTCGTCAGCCCCAGCCAGTTGTCTATGCTGACAGGTACCTGCTCTTTCTGGAGGCCATCAGTCTCACGGAGGCTGGCAGAGGGAGAGGCAGCCATGGAAACCCTTTGGTTCTCTGAGTTCTACTTCACCCATATGGGTTCTGGTTTTTCTGTTCTCTGTGTCACATGCAGAGTGTCTCCTTAACACTTGTCTTTCTGAGCTATAGCAACTTTAGGCTCACAGCAGATGCCAGGGCAATGTCCTTTGTGCCAGATTCTATAATGAAATCTACCATAATCTCCATAGTCCAGGGTCATTCAGAATGGCTGTGTCCTGCGGGAGTCTGTAAGTCCTGACTGAGACACTTTAAAAAAATGGATCTGTTGGAACATTCTCTAACATGATTTCCCTTTTGCCTTTAAGATACCAACCCACTTGGGTGTGGTCTCTTATTCTGTAAAAGCAGCGGTAAACATGCGCTGGCTCTCTTGCTTCCAGCTCCTGGTTCCAGCTGCTAGACTTTGTTCCTGTTCAAGCAGAGGACTGTTGTCTAGGATAGTGATCTGTAGGTTTTCCCTTAAATAAATAATCCTTTTATTATTCATAATTCTGAACTGGTGTGGGATTGTTTTGTGACTTACATCATCAAGTGACTGTCCCCTGGGTCAAGCCACTGCCATCTTGGGGCATTTTTCAGTGCCCCTTTGCAAAAGATTATCCCAACTGAGCTTGTTGAATGTTTATACAACCTACACACACACACACACACACAAACACAGACACATTCACACACAGAGACACATACACACAGAAACACATACAAACATGCATACATACAGGCATAGCACACACAGACACATACATAGATAGACACATACACAGACACACACAGAGACACCTACATACAGAGATACATACACAGATAGATAAATATTTAGAAACATGCACACAGATACACACACAGGCATTACACACAGACATACTCACACATAGACACATATGTACAGAGATATATACACAGACATACACACACAGAGACACATACATACAGAGACACATATACAGACACACGTTTAGAAACACAGACACACACACAGGCAATACACACACAGACGTGCTCACACATAGACACATACATACAGAGATACATACATAGACAGACACAGATACACACATACAGACACATGCACACACAGGGACAGAGATACACAGACACACAAAGAGCCATGTGTATGCATGAGACACCCCCCCCCACACACACACAGGTGGAATAAGCATGGGATTCTTGCCTACATATCTGGCAGCTCCCTACCACCTGACATCTCTGTACATGGCCTGGGGAAAGGGCTAGAGACAGAGATGGGAGCCTATCTATGCAGCTAAAAGAAAGCTCTTATCTCTGCTGAGTTAGGTTTTCCAGATGGGGCATGCTGGGGAGGCATGCCCATACTCCTGCAAGGAACCCCTCCCCAGTGTTTTGTAAGGAAGTACAATAAATTCATCCTTCCCCAGAGTAGACTTTGGTGGAATGTAGAATGAATGGTGGGCTGCGTTCCCACCTGGCTCCCACATGTCTAGCTTTATACTCAAAATAACAACACACAAATTGTATTCTTTTAAACACTGCTTGGCCCATTAGCTCTAGCCTCTTACTGGCTAACTCTCACATCTTGATTAACCCATTTCTAATAATTTGTGTAGCACCAAGAGGTGGTGGCTTACCAGGAAGGATCTTAACCTGCGTCCATCTTGGAGAGGAGAGCTATGGCGTCTGCCTGACTCGGCTTTCTTTCTCCCAGAATTCTGTTCTGTCTACTCCATCCACCTAAGGGCTGGCCTATCAAAGGCCAAGCAGTTCCTTTATTAATTAACCAATGAAAGCAACAGATAGATAGATGACACTCCCACATCAGTGGAATCCTGCCTCTGTTTGGTGTTGGGATCTTCCTTAGAAGGGGTAGACATTGCTTGTACCCCACCCCTAGAAAGGGATTCTAGTAACATTGTCTTGACCCCACTTTCTGGTCATATGATGAGGTGGGTGCATTGAGTTTTAAACCCCATGTTGCTGGAAAGGATGTATCTTGTATCTTTTTTAATTTTTTTTTTAAGATGAGGTCACAGGCTAGTCTAGACTGACGTGTAACTCACTCTGTGGCTCAGGCCAGTCTCAACCTCCCAGGGATCCTCCTACCTCAGCCTTCTGTGTGCTGGGATTACAGGTCCTTTATCTCCTGGGTGCCCTTGCACGATGGGGAGCTGCATTCATTCTTGTCTGCTCCTTTCTCAATCCCCACCCCTTGGCTAACACAGTTACTCACAAATGGGTACAACTGAAGATTTGCTTGATTGCTATCTCAAAGTTGTAACTTGAGCAGATTGCAGCTGTGAACCTTGCCAGTGGGGTGGAATGAGCATGCCCAGACCCCTGAAGTCATGGGAAATGGTAGAGAGGCCTGGAGGAGGATTTACCCAGCCTGCTGTTCTGGAAGAGGAGCAGGGTTTTCAGGTGAGCGCATGCTTGGTAACAGATGCAGATCTATCACGCCAGAGTTGTGTACATCTTACACTTGGCAGTGAGTTTTAATTAATGATCTGCCTACTTGGAGGCTGGGTTCCACTCACATTCTGCTCAACCAAGTTTGCAGACCTGAACTTCACTGTTTCAGCCAAAGCCACACTCTCTTAACAATATTTATAATTTTCTCAATGGGGTTTAGAAAACAAATCTTTACTCTTTATGACACTAGAGAATTGTAAAAAGCCACTGTCTTCTCCTTTCCTTCTTACCCAAAGCCTCCCATGTTCCCTTTGTCTGGAAGAGGTTTCGCCCTTGCCCATTAGATGCAGGGCCTAAGGAACTCTACTTGACTGTACAAGTCTTTCTCTATTCCACCAGCCAGCTCCCAAATAATGACACAGAGACTTCTTATTAATTATGAAAGCTCGGCCTTAGCTTAGGTTTGTTTTTAACTATCTCTTATCACTTCAATTAACCCATTTCTATTAATCTGCATTCTGCTATGTTCCATCCATCCTTCTTCCTCCATGTCTCCTCACTTCTCCATTTCTCCTCCTCTTCCTTTCTCTCCCCAGAAATCCCGCCCATACCTCCTGCCTAACTATTGGCTGTTCAGCTTTATATTACATCAACCACAGCAATGCACCTTCCCACAGTGTACGAACATCCCACAACCCTTGACCAGCCAGCTCCCTTGAGTTCCACCATCCCAAAGAGGCTGATGCTCAGCATGGCACTGAAGCCACATCTCAGTGGCCACAGTTTAACCTCAGGCCTCTTGACTGATGGGCCTCACATGCATGGGTTTCATATAAGCTCACAGCCTGCTTACTGTGCTCAGGCTGTTTCCAACTCCAGCCTGTTGATTCCTGCCCAGGCTGGGGACTTCAGCTTGCCCTACCTACTGTGGTGATGTTTCCAATTACCAGCTAACAAGAGACCCAGACCTCTTTTATAATTTTTTCTCCAACCTTGCAGAGAGCAAGGTTGTGTGTCAACCAGAACTTTACAGGAGTTCAGGGAGACACAGGAAGTCAGAGGAACTCATGGCTGGTTGTTAAATATGAGGAATCTTCAAGGACTGGCTGAGCACCACCAATCTGGGCTGTCATTAGTTTTTTTTCTCAAATTTAGTTTATGTGTATGGTGCTTTGTTTATTTACATTTTAATGTACTACATGTATTTCTGGTGCCAGAAGAGGGCATCAGCTCTCTTGGAACTGAAGTTACGGATGGTTGTGAGACACCATGGAAATACTGGGAACCCAAACCCAGTGCTCTGTTAAAGCAGCTAGTACCCTAACCACTGAGCAATCCCTGCATCCCTGGTTTGTCTAAGGAGTCTCTCACTCCGCAACTTAGTCCTCTCAATTTAGCTGCCACCTACTGTCTTGCTGCGAATGTCAGCCTCTCATGCGCGTGATCAAGCAGCCTGGATATGTTGAGCGCGAAGCTGAAAAAGTTAAGCTCTCAGAGGACTTCCCTCTTTGGATCCTGTCTGAGGCCTCACTCCCAGTTCTGAACCCGCCCTTTCCCGGAGTGACTGAGTGGAAGTAGCCTCTTTTGTGAAGAGACAGCTCAGGCCCCAGTTAGGGGGTTTCTTTCTCAAAGTGAGCCACGAGGAATACAGCATCCCCTCTCTGTGCTGTGGGTAAACAGACCCAAGAGGGTCACTTCCTTATAGTTTCCTCTTCCAAATTACAGAAAGGAGCCCTTCTGTGAAGATACATCACTGTGAGCTGTTTAATAAAAAGCTAAATGGGCAGCCGCCAGGCCTGGTGGCGCACGCCTTTAATCCCAGCACTTGGAAGGCAGAGGCAGGTGATCTCTGTGAGTTCGAGGTCAGCTTGGTCTACAAGAGCTAGGTCCAGAACAGCCAGATCTGTTACACAAAGAAACGAAGAACCGAGGGGAAAAAAAAAAAGCTAACCGACAATACATGACAAAATTTTCAGGGCAGAAAGAACACTGGAAAGAGGGGGAAACCATGAAGAGATTCCAGGGACACAGGGCAAGCAGCATGGGCATTTCAAAGAAAGCTAACCAAGTCACATAAAAGATTGAAGATTAAAAGATATGGGTTAATTTAAGTTCTAAGAGCTAGTTAGAAACAAGCCTAAACTATTGGATGAGTTTAATAATTAATAACAAGTCTCCATGTGGTTATTTGGGAGCTGGCTGGCAGGACAGAAAATTCCTTTCTTCTCAAAATGTGTCTTGGGAAGCTTCAGATAATATCAGAGAAGTTGGACACCATGATGTCCTTCCTCCTGTGACTCAGGTCCTAATGCCTCAGCAGCAATGACTTAACTAGGAGCTCACATATCTTAAAACACAGTCTCTTGAGGTTGCAGGCACATGAGACCCACACTTAGGATGGAACCCATTTCCATGAGAAATTATTTGAAAACTATAAATCAGCTTCAAACATTCCAAATCTTGGGCCTCTGAAGGAAGCTGAATGACAAAGGACTTGCTGAGGCCCTGGGTTCGAGCCTGGAAAAAGGAAAATATAATCTGACCTTAGACCCACAGCTTTCCTGTGTTCATATTATTTGTATAAATAAATGACTTACTAAGATGGCTGTCAGCATAGTCCAGGTGAACAACAAACACTTTTCAAGTTAGAAATAGCTTAAAATGATGAAGATTCTCTCTCTCTCTCTCTCTCTCTCTCTCTTTCTCTCTGTAATATTCTAAGGTCAACTATGCTCACAGTGACTATACAGGGACCTGGGAGAGAAAAGGTTCAAACATTGCCAGCCTTTGTGCAACTGGGACAGGACACACAGATGGGCCTTGCTCGGGGCATTCACTGCTTCTAATTCAAAGACCTACCCCTCATTCATCCAGGGACGCCAGGAAGTTCCTTCCCACAGTAGCTGTATCATGACCTCATTTCTGAGATTTGAAAGCTACTATAAGTACAGTGACCAATGGAGGTGGCTTGGTGTTTACTTACTAAGGTAAGCAGTAATCTTAATCATCTCCCAAGGTCCATACCATCGTACAGACTTTACAGATGTAGAAACTGAGTTACCGAGGGCAGGAACAGTTTCCTCTGGGTGTGCAGAGCTGCCAAACAGTAGAACCAGGGTTTGGAATCATGAAGTCTACTTTCATAAGCTGTGCTTTTAAAGGCTCATACACAGCATGGATCCTATTGGGTCTGGCAGAATTGAGCTTGCCCTTTGCATACCAGTTTAACTGATGCCACACTTGCTCTCCCAACACTGTCCCTGCCTTGGAGAAAAGCTACAGCCCACCTGGTGTGAAGTATCAGAACTCTGGGAATTGGTCTGAATCCCTCTTCCCTGAATCTGCTCCTTCAATTCAAGCTAGTTTCCAAGGCTGACCGCCACACTCTGCTCCCACTTGGTACCACAGGTCCCTCACAGGAGTCCCCAGGTCACACCCCTCTGCTTTCCACAATGCAGGTGGAATGGACTCCTGGGACCCTGTGCTGAGCATTCTGAGGGTCACTCCCTTGGTAAAGCACTGTGCACACCTCCCATTCCTATGAGGGGAGGCCTCAAGTTGTACTGGTGCTCCGCCTACTGCAACAGCCATCTCCCCTCCCCTCCCCCCCATCCTCAGCTGATCTACAACTGTCAGTGTAAGTGTCACTTTTGTACACACACTTCCAGATTGGGTTAGCCTCCTTCTCTGAATGTTTCCTCAAGGCAGTCTATATTTTTAAGCACCCATCAATCACGCATACTGATTTGTTCCCTGTTTGTTTGCTTATGATAGAAAACGCACTTCGTGAGGGCAGGAAGGAGGCTGCTTCTTTCTTTATCCATCTCCCTGTGGCCCTTCAGCACAGCGCTCGCTGCAGCCCAGGCATTCGATGTCTACATGAATGGGCACATGTGACTCGAGACAATTATTAGCAATCTGCATCACGGCCGGTTATGACCCCTGGGCTGGTGAGGAGTAGTGATGGGAGATGCCTCGGCTTGATACCCTACCCAAGTTTAGATGCCAGATTGCCATCAGCACAGGCTGCCCTGGGCAAGTTAACTAAGGCTTTGCTGTTGCTCTCACCAGCAAGTGGGGAGAGCTAGCAAGAGATTGGCCAGGGAATTATGTCAAGCAGTGTTGCTTTTTCTCCCTAGGAGTTTCTCCAGCAATTTCTTTCCCTAAGTCTGTCCATGCCTCCTCCTTTCTCCTTTCCTCTCCCCTTCTTCCTTCCCTGGATCCTTCCCTTTCTTCATCTACTTTTTTCACATGATCATATAGCCAGGTTGGATTTGAACCTGTGACCCTCCTGCCTTAGTCTCCCAAGTGTTGGCTTTCTAACAACGTCTTTTGCTAAAGTCTTAGAGCAAATGTTCTGCCTGTGCCCTCCTTCTTGACAAAACATGTCTACTTTTTACCATTCCAGCTCAACATGGCCTCACATTTTTGCCTGTTTCTTAGCCCCTGAGTGGGATGTTCACTCCCCCTTGACTTGGACTTGATCACGCCTGGCTCTGTGGCTGTTTTCCAGCTGATGAGCTAGACAGAGGCACATTCATTGGAGGGGCTGCCTTCACTTTGAAGGCTGCAGAGTTTATTGTGCAAAGTGGGCAAGCCCAAAAGCAATCAATTGTTATTTAACAAGTTAATTAATTTACAGAGCCCATCTAGGAAGGGGTGGTTCCTTCACACAGCTGTTCATCTCAGCCAGGATTAGTTCACACCTCATGTTGACAGGCAGTGCACTCTGCAGCCGTTTCCAGTCTTCGCCTTCTGGGATGTGACGTGAAGACGAACTGTGGGATGGCTCTTTTGCCTTTCGGCACGGAGATAGGAACTGCATTTAAATAGTTCATTTGTTGAAGCTGAAATAGCAAAAATAACTTTAAAATACTAATTTTAAAAAGTGAATAAAAAGTATCAATTAGCAGGAATATGTCTATACAGGAGTAGGTCTATATCTGTTTAATAAATTGAAATTAAATCCAGAGTAGAAAAGCATCTGCCCACCTTCCTCCCAAGACAGAAAGGGTGAACAAAAGCCTCTAGGAATAGAAAACGTCATTAGTGGTTTCTACTAAATATTAAAAAGCAGAACAATCAAAAACCTGATAGCTATACAAAAATCTTTTGAAAACCTGAAGTGTGTGTATGTGAATGCGTGGAGGGTTAGTTCTCAACTCATCTGTGAGAACAGCAGCATCTTGGGAGGTATAGACTATTTGTCATGAAAACATGCACAGAAAATCCTCACGAAATATTAGTAAACCTAATCTAGTGATATCTACAAAGGGAACATAGTATGATCAAGCAAGTTTATCCTTGGACCACAAGGCAAGCTCAGCTGCAATACACTATGTCAAGAGTGTAAAAGAGAAAATAGTGGACTCAGTGGAGACACAAAAAAGACCCTTTCATGAAAGATAACCCAAACCGTGGCAAATTGGAGTGGAATCCCCTCAACCCAATAGTGTGCATCTCGCAAGAGTATTTAAAACAAAGCAGAAAACTGTGACTTGATATCTTCTCTCGATCAAGACCAAGGAAGGTTTCTATTATCATTATGTTCTTTCAGTTCTAGACCAAAGATCCTAGTGTGTGCAAGAAAGCAAGGAAAACAATGAAAGGCCAATAAAAGGCATGCATTTCAAAATGAGTGAAGTAAATCTGCCTGTAACGTCAGATGATGTGACTGTCTACACAGCAGCTATCAAAGACAGTAACATACTGCTATTTCAGGATACCAAATCAACAACACACACACACATACACACACACACACACACACACAGCCTAAGGAAGGAACACACATTGCAATTCCCTGGCCAATCCCTTGCTAGCTCTCCCCACTTGCTGGTGAGAACAACAGCAGGGCCTTAGTTAATTTGCCCACAGCAGCCTGTGCTGATGGCAATCTGGCATCTAAACTTGGGTAGGATATCAAGCCAAGGCATCTTCCGACCCATCACCACTCCTCACCAGCCCAGGGATCATAACCGGCCGTGATGCAGATTGCTAATAATTGTCTCGAGTCACATGTGCCCATTCATGTAGACATCGAATGCCTGGGCTGCAGCGAGCACTATGCTGAGGGGCCACAGGGAGATGGATAAAGAAAGAAGCAGCCTCCTTTCTGCCCTCACGAAGTGCGTTTTCTATCATAAGCAAACAAACAGGGAACAAATCAGTATGCGTGATTGATGGGTGCTTAAAAATATAGACTGCCTTGAGGAAACATTCAGAGAAGGAGGCTAACCCAATCTGGAAGTGTGTGTACAAAAGTGACACTTGCACTGACTGTTGTAGATCAGCTGGGGATGGGGGGGAGGGGAGGGGAGATGGCTGTTCCAGTAGGCGGGACACCAGTAAAGCTTGAGGCCTCCCCTCATAGGAATGGGAGGTGTGCACAGTGCTTTACCAAGGGAGTGACCCTCAGAATGCTCAGCACAGGGTCCCAGGAGCCCATTCCACCTGCATTATGGGAAGCAGAGGGGTGTGACCTCGGGACTCCTGTGAGGGGCCTGTGGTACCAAGTGGGAGGAGAGAGTGTGGAGGATGTTCATATGAGTGTGTGTGTGTGTGTATGTATGTATATATCATGAAATTTCCATCTAATAAAAGATTCATAAAGAGATTGCACACGAGACTCTTAAAACTCAATGTAGGAACTGGAGAGATGACTCAATGATTAACAGAGCTTGCTTCTCTTGCAGAGGACCTGAGTTTGGTTTCCAGGACCTATGTCAGAGGGTTCAAAACTTCCTGTAACTCTGGCTTCAAGGATTCAGTGTCCTCTATGGCTTCCACAGGCACCTACACTCACATGCATATAACCTACCCAGACACAGCTGCATTCTCTCTCTCTCTCTCTCTCTCTCTCTCTCTCTCTCTCTCTCACACACACACACACACACACACACACACAGAGACATATACACATACTTAAAATAAATTTTCACAAAGATATTTGCAAGTTTTTAAAAAATCTTTAATGAAAGAAATCAAGCCAATTTTAAGCTGTCAAGTTTCCAGCATGGGGAGTGGGGGAGTCCTACCCCTTGCTGAGGAGCTGTTAGCAGTGATAGCTGCTGGGGAAGGAAAAGGGAATTTTCTCCAAAGCTGTTGCCCAGTGCTCCAGTGGGTGGCCCCACATACATGTGTATATAAGCAGCATTAGCTGGAGTTAGTGGAGTGTGAACAACAGCAGCAACAAAGTCTACAAAACAAATCCCCAATTGTGGGCAAAAGATTTGAACAGAATTGATGTGGGGTGTCCTTTACTATATGCATTGCTTTTATTGCTTGATGAATAAAGCTTTTTTTGGCCAATGGCTTAGCAGAATAAAGTCAAGTGGGAAATCCAAACAGATACATATATATAGAGAGAGTAGGCTGAGTCAAGCAGATGCCAGCCAGTTTCTGAGGGAACAAGACATGTACAAAATGAGGTAATGCCTTGGCCATGAGGCAATATATAGGCTAATAGAAATGGTTTAACTTAAAATGTAAGAGCTAGCTAGGAATATGTCTGAGCCATAGGCCAAACAGTGTTGTAGTTAATATAGTTTCTGTGTGATTATTTAGGGCTGGATGGGCAGGAAACAAAAGTGCAGTCTTGTCTACAAATGGTGCCCAACATGGGGCAAGAATTTACACATAAAGCCTAAGAAAACTTAAAAAATGCTGTTAGATCCAGGAAAACAGAAGTCAATTTCAGCTTCTTGGTAGCCTCATTTTTTCAGATAGGCTCTGTTTCCTGGTGACAAGCAGGGGTGTGGCTTCTTTAAGAAATGTCCTCCTGGATTGTGCTGGCAGCATGAATGGCTCTGGCTCTTTCAGGAGGTCCTGCTAAGGAGCACTTAAATAGAGTTTGTGAGCAGCATGCTACTAGTTGCTGAGTGGTGACATAGACCTGCTATGTACCTGAAGATGGGGTGGTGAGTATGGTTCACCATGTTGGACTGGGTAAAGCCAACAGGAAAAGCCACAATGTTAGTCCTAGCCACACCTACTTAGCATTTAAAAAATGCTCTTGGTAAAGATACACAGTAAAGACAGAATCAGATGAAAAAGTCTTGTAAATGGTTTACAGTGTATTTAAAATTATACATAGGCATGGGAGAGAAAAGAAAAAGGATAGAGAAGTCCTTAAAAAAAGAAATAGAGTTTCCAAGCATGGTGGTGCATGCCTTTAATCCCAGCACTTGGGAGGCAGAGACAGGCAGATCTCTGTAAATTCAAGGACATCCTGGTCTACAGAGTGAGATCCAGGACAGCCAAAGATTCACAGAGAAACCCTGTTTCAAAAAACCCAAAACTAAAAAAAAAAATTAAAAGAAACAGCCACATAAAGATGAAAATTCAAAGAAAACACAATAATATACACAGTGGCTAGATTGTATATATTATTGTGTTTTCTTTGAATTTCTTGACTCTGAATGAGCTAACTACAGAGAAATATTTCACTATACAGGTTTCTAGGCTAAGCCAACATATATGTTTTAAAGGAATATTGACTTCAAAATTTAAGTCTAAGGACATGTTACTTTGGAAAGGAGGTTCTGCTTTTGTTTCCACAGAGAATAGAAAACTGTGGATTCCTTACTGGCTAATATGGTTTGATCAAACAAGACCCCCTGAAGCAATGGCCCAGGAGGTCCAACATCCACAACATCTTCAGGATTCAATACTAAGATGGATTTATCACATAGAATACCCCATGAAAGATCTGATTAATAGTACCTCAGCCAGCAGGAAGTAGTCTCAAAAACTACACCCAAATTCCCAAATATTGTTTATGAATGTTTGTTTTCATTTAAAGGAGGTTGATTATAAATGGTTAATGATCACAGTCAAGGTCTTTTTTAAAGAAAAAAGGGGGATATGATATAGAAATAAATATTTTACATTGGTATGGACTTTGGCTTATTGTTACAAATTTAAGGTCAATTTTGTTATATGTATAGTTCTACTCATCTTTAAGGTATTATATTTATGTATAAACAGTTGAAAATATAATGTATAACTAAAAATTATGGATTAATAGACAATCATCTATAATAGTCAAACATATAAATTGTCATGTTAGGTTTTCTAGATACACAGAAGTATATTTCAGATGGATTGGTATTCTTCAAACCTTTCAAAGACCTATAGACTATGACATTTAAAATGTTTTCAGAATTTAGGCTTTTCACAACAGTGGGAGATGTCTGCTTCTGGCAGCATCAATTCCTTCAGAGAGGTTGATGGGCATTGAAGAAGCTCATTATGAAATTTGCCTTCAATGTGACAAGGCTAGTTATTTGGACAAGAAACTGCTCTTGCCTGAACTGCTTGATGGTGTGCTCTATAACCTGGACATGCAGGACCCACAGAAAAGTGATGGTGAACTTTCCAAAGAACAGGGTGGTCCTTCAGGTTTCCTGCTTCACAGAAGACAGCAGGACACAGAAGAAAGCAACTGATTAACTTTCCCATTACAAGGTAGAACAGATCTTCAAATTTCCTGCTTCACTGAAAAGTCTGCCAGATATTATGGGCCTATAGCATGAAGATAGATACCCCAATGTTACAAAAGAACTATGGGTGACTGTCCAGGCAGGGAGATATCTCTGTCAGTTCTAGAACTTTGGAAGTTGCTTACAATGCCCTTCCTGTTTACTTAGGTAATATTATATCCTTCTGGGATCTTTGATGGAGTTGAAAACTAGATAGTTATAATAACAGTTTTCCTTAGTTATAATAAAAGGTAAATTAGACATAAACTATAGACTCACAAAGATAGGACAGATAATTGAGTATTTTCCTTAATTTGCTAAATGTAAAAGGACTCAATGTTATAACTATAATTCTTGCTTAATAACTATTTTGTATATGCAGTTTTACTATGTTAAAGTTAAAACCTTCCTTCTTAATTAGGCAGAAAAGGAGAGATGATGTGGGATGTCCTTTTGTATGTGTTGCTTTTATTGGTTGATGAATAAAGCGGTTTTGGATGATGGCTTAGCCGAGTAGAGCCAGGAGGGAAATCTGAATACACACACACACACACACACACATACACACACACACACACACACACACACACACACACACACACACACACGTACTGAGAGAGAGAAATAGAGATAGAGAGAGAGAGAGTAGGCAGAGTCAAGGAGACACCAGCCAGCTGCCAAGGAAAGAAGACATGTAGAAAATGAGGTAATGACACAGTTACATGGCAATACATAGATGCCTAGAAATGGGTTAATTTAAGATGTAAGAGCTAACTAAAAATATGCCTGAGCCATCGGTTAAACAGTGTTGTAATTACATAGTTTCTGTGTGATTATTTGGGCCTGGGTGACCAGGAAACGAAAGCACAGTCTCTTTGCACACAGAATATTTGTCAAAGACAAAGATACATGGCAAAGAAGCACATGAAGAAATGCTGAACATCCTCACGAGTAGAAAATTCTCAAGAGCAACACAGGTGCCCTCCACACACCTATTGTGATTGCTCAACCCATGGCAAGCAGGCACACTGAATGCTTGAAGGATATTGGACAATGCTATGTTCACTGCTAGAAATGCAAAATATACAGCTACTTAAGAAAACTATTTGAAAATATCTTTTAATGTTATACACAGCTTGATATATGACTCGGAAAACCTGTCATGAAGAATTTATCTGAGGGTAATGAAGACCTAGATCCACACAGAAAGCTGTGTATGGATGCCTATAGCAACTTTAGTCACAAGTATTGAAAGCCAGCAAAAAAAAAAAAAATCAAATATTGTGTGGGTAGATGAATATGTAGTGGCACATGCCTGTGATCACACAAGAAGACTATTCAGCAGCATAGAGAAACGAATTACAAAGGCATTCATAACATTGCTGAATTAAAAAGAATTTTTCAAATGAAAAACATCATGTTTGAAAGGATCCATGACTGTATGGTTGCATTGATTTGTCCAGAAACAGCAGAAGTAGGAATCAGACCTACGGGTGCCATGGTGCCAGGGGCCAAGGAAGAAGTAGGCAATGACTACCCAGGGACACAAAGGTTCTGTTCAAGCTGTCACAGACATTCCATACCTTGTTTGGCAGAGGTTCCATGACTATATAAGGCTCTTGGAATGTACTGAATTATATGTTTTCAAAGATGAATTTTTTGCTAATTGTTCTTCAGTTCAAAGACTGACATTTCACAGCTTCCTGAAGAAAACTCATAAATGAAACTAACAAAGTATGGAAAACAGCTCGGCGTAGCTGTTCAAGCTCTCCTCCTGATCCATCCCTCCTGGAGCTGGGGCTGCTGCATGAACAGGTGGATGCAAGAGAGAATGAACAGAACCTACTTTCTGAGCATTAGCCTGTGCTGAGAATGATCACTTCATACAGAGAAACCTCTGTTCTACTTGAAGACAGTAACTAAAGTGACAGCAATGATCTATCACATTAAAGAGACTGCCTGATGTGATCTTTTAAGACGAGCCCTGATTGGGAGTGAGTGAAGGGCATTTTTGAAGAGATACTCATGTCTTTTCCTCATTAAACATCAAAATCCTGTATAATTTCTTACCATGTCAAGTGTTCATTTCAAAAGATGAACACTTACCTTAAGGCACAAGGGAACGTCCAGTTTGTTTTGCCAAAAACAAAACAACACAGTAGCAAAAATGTTGCCAACAATTGTGCCAGGGAATGACTGTATAACTGGAAACATTCCGGATACTCTTTAGAACAGTTGTGAAATACTTGTGAGCCAAAGAGAACAGCTCAGACATGACCCTGGGTGCCTCTGACAGTCTCTATAGGTGGTCAGCACATGTCTGTCGCCATAGCCATTTTGTTGTTTGTTTTGGTTTGGTTTTCTGTTTCTTTTGGTTTTTAGAGACAAGGTTTCTCTGTAGCTTTGGAGCCTGTCCTAGAACTAGCACTATAGACCAGGCTGACCTCGAACTCACAGAGATCCACTTGCCTCTGCCTCCTGAGTACTGGGATTAAAGGTGTGTGCCACTACCACCCAATTGTCACAGCCATTCTTAAGATTCTAACACCTGCACCAAGCCATCTTATGCTACTCCAGCATCCCGTCGTCTCTCATGATGGCCCATCATCTTCCTCTCTGCACTTATGGCCTGACCTTTATGAGAGCAGGAATGAGGAATCAGTGAGATTCTCTGGCATAGGAATATATAACAACCACATTGCTTCTGTTTTCTTGGCTTTTCATAATTAATTATTTTTCTACTGTCAAATTTTGTGTCCTAATTTTTTTTTCCAAAGCTGAGGACTGAACCAAGGGCCTTGTGCTTGCTAGGCAAGTGCTCTACCACTGAGCTAAATCCCCAATCTGTGTCCTAGATTTTAACAGAGAAATGCAGTTATGTTGTGAAGAACGGTAAAGACAGGCTGAAAGGTAACAACCCCAAATATTTTTCAACATCTCTCAGCTGTCTGTCACTGTAAGACGATCATTCAGCTGACATTATTATGAACCAATATGGTTTATATGTAGTCTTAAAAAATATTGGGGAAAAGGTTGCTTTTTGAAAAATAAAGTTTCAAATGTATATAAATAAAAATTACCTAGTAGATATGCTTACCTAAGAACCAAATATCCCTTCTAACTATGAGAGGCTTTTTTTTTTCAATTATTTTATTTTAGAATTTTACACTCAAGTATTTGTATAACTTCTAACCCTCTCTCCCCCTTCAAAATCCTCTCATGACCCCCATCACTCTTAAATTAATAGACCTTTTAAAAATTACTATTGTTACATATATACATTTGTGTTCATTTAGTGTTGCTTATATGTGTGAGTGTTGTCATTGTTTGGGGAACCACACTGTTGAGCTGTCATGGTGCAGCTTCCCTCTCGTATATACAGGACACTCACTATCTTACAGTAGATCTCCTGGTCCTGTGGCTCTCGGGATTTCTCTCCATGCTCTTCCATGCTCTTCCCTGAGTCTTGGATTTAGGGTTTTAGTGTCAATGGGAGATGCACACTCCACAGGCTGTTGTTCTTTGCATTTTGAACAGTTGCAGATTCCTGAGGACCTAGTTTTCATAATATTCAAAGGTGCTATTCAAACTTCTAAGAGATCAGAGCGATCAATAGTCCTAGCTAGCTATAATACCTACAAATCACAGCAATGACCAGCCTGGCAAGACACTTGCAGTAGTGCAATAGTGGCCCTTACATTTTGGCAGCAACCAACAGTTGTCTAATTAGATTTAAGACTAGCTTTCAATAGGAGGGAATTTATGCCTGTCACTGAAAAACTAGTCCACCATTGCTGGTGAAGTTCTAGACTCTAGATGAGAACCCACTACCACTTTCCTAAACCATGTAATTTCTACCTGAACTTTAAATCCCCCCCCCCTTATACAGATAAATAGAGCTCTTACCACCTTATCAAAAAAGCTTTTTGCAGCATATGGAGACTATTTCTATTTTCTATATGACATCTACTCTGTGTGTGTGTGTGTGTGTGTGTGTGTGTGTGTGTGTGTGTGTGTGTGTATGCTGGGGTGTGTGTGTCAGTGTCACATTAAGGAAAATAAATCAAAGTAAAAGACCCCTGGAGTGGGGAGACTCTCACTTAAGTCTTGGGATAACACGACCCCCCAGGAACTCACGAGAGACCATCCTTGCTGCAATCACACGAGGTTTATTGACAGGACAGGAACCAGTGCACTGGGGCTGAAACTCATCCTCACACAGGGGAGGAGTTCGACCCCGAGTAGCTGGGAGAAGGAGTATTTAAGGGAAGAAACCATAATACAATAATCCAAAGGGGTTAGGGAGGACATCATTGGAAAATTCCGAAAATACCAGTTATCAGTGAAAAATTCCAAAAATACCAGTGATAATCACAAGGGGGGTAACTTCCTGTTTCTCAAGATTATAATCTAACTTTATCTTCAGCTAGTTCCTGAAACAGAATCACTAAATCAACTAATCTAGATTTTTGATTCTTCTCTTCCTGCTTAGATTTTTGGCTCTGTTTTTTCTGCTAGAGGGGTCTGGATTTATCTGGGTCTTTCAAAATCACTTCTCCTTAGAGAAGTTTAAGCCCAGATTTCAATTCTTCACTTCTCTCCCTGTATCTTCTGTCATCTCCTGCCTGAATGCTGTCTTGTTAATCTGTCTGTCCACGTGACTGTCTGTCTGTCTGTCTGTCCCCAACAAAGGGCTTTGCTCTCTCTTTTATTTAACAGAAAATGTAGTACTCTTCTTGGGGAGGGAATGGTGAATACTTTAAGGAAACTGTCAAAACTAGTTTTGACAGAGTTCTACAAAGGGTTGAAGCTTTACTGACTACGACTGACTCGGCAGCCCAGATAACAATCGCTATGTCAGCATCGAGTGATGTACACATGCTGCTTTAGCATTTAGGGTGGATATTTGTTTTATAAAATTGCTTAAAACCAATTTTCTCTTTTAGGCATTTATCGCCATATCACACATGTGTTACTCTAGGTCAGGGCATGGAAGAGTACATAATTTAAAATTAAAATTATGCATTAGTTTAGGATGTAAAACATATGGGAAGCCCAAGGCAAGTAAAAGTCTTAGTCTTAAGTGATCTCAAGGTGTGTTAAAAACTTTGTAAGATTCAGCAAAAATTCTGGTTTCTTTGATTGTAAGAGATATTTTCATAACAATGTTTTGCAACTGTGCATGTGTATGTGTGTGTGTGTGTGTGTGTGTGTGTGTGTGTGCACTTGTATGGAAGTCAGAGGACAACTTAGAAGAGTTCATTCTCTTCTTATACCATGTAGGACCCAGTGATTAAACTCAATTATCAGGTTGGCAGCAAACACTTTAACTGTGGGGCTGTTTTTAGCTGCCCAGACCCGAAATAATCACACAGAAACTATATTAATTACAATACTGTTTGGCCATTAGATTAAGTATATTTCTAGCTAGCTCTTACGTCTTAAATTAACCCATTTCCATTATTTTATATTTTACTATGAGGCTCATGGTTTACTGGTACAGATGCATGTGCCTCTTTTTGACTCTACCTACTCTCTCCTCCTCTATCTGCTTGGAATTCCTACCTTGCCCTATTCTGCGCTTCAATAGACTCAACGCAGATTCTTTATTAACCAATGGCATTCACAGCAT
>NC_022017.1:8999519-9006433 GCF_000317375.1 Microtus ochrogaster
ACCAGGCTGGTCTCGAACTCACAGAGATCTGCCTGCCTCTGCCTCCCGAGTGCTGGGATTAAAGGCGTGCGCCACCACCGCCCGGCAAAGGGAACGATTCTGTTTGCATAGAGAACACTAGGTGTATCGACTTGTGACCACGTGTTGACTCCTGACCATTGCTGCCCTGGCAAGATCCTTCCCTGTCCTTGCCATGCCCCTGCCCCCATCCCAAGCCAAATTCCTCATTCAAGGGCTATATAAGCCACAACCATTTCCCTAATAAAGTGAGACCTTGACAAATCGAGAACAGAATCTTGTCTGGCTCTTGCTTGGTCTCTGTTTCTCCCTCCTGCCCACGTCTTTTTCAGATAGCACCTCTTCGGGACCCTGGGATGACCCGCTGGGCGGATTTACAATTAAGTAAGATAAAACAAAAACTAACACAATGGAGTTGGACAAAATAAACCAAGGGGAAAGAGCCCAAGAGAAGGCACAAGAATCAGAGTGTAAGACTTGTTCTTACACTCAGGAATCCCATATAAACTTTAAATTGGGTCATAATATACAAGCAAAGGTCCTAGTGCAGATACATGCAGGCCCTGTGCATGCTGCCTCTGCATCTGTGGGTTCAGATGAGCTTTTATCATTGATTTAGAGGACTTCATTTCCTTGATGTCCTTCATACCCTCCAGCTCTTCAACTCTTTCTGACTCTTCTGCAGGGTTCCCTAAACCCTGAGGGGAGGGATTTGATGGAGACACCCTATGTAGGGCTGAGTGTTCCCACTCTCTGCATATTGTCTGGGTGCATCTCTATATTTGTTCCCATCTTCCATAGGAGGGAGCTTCTCTGATGATGGCTGAGTAAGGCTTTAATCTAGGAGTATAGCAGAAAGTCCTCAGAGGTCACTTTATTTCTACTTTTTGTTTGTTTTTTGTTTCTAGAACAGTGGTATTTGGTTTTAGCCTAGGTACCTGGGCCCTCTGGTCTTAGGTTCTTGGTCACTGAGCAGTGTCAGTTATGGGTCTACTTTGTGGAGTGGGCCTGAAGTCAGACCAGATATTGCTTGGCTGTTCGCACCATGGCAGTAGCCTATCTTGCAGGCAGGACACCGTTGCTGTCCATCCGAGAATCTGTGGCTGGGTTAGGGTTTACATAGAGCACCTCCCTGAAGCACAAATGATAGAACGTAGGGGTGAAGACAGTATGTAGGCCCCAGCTTGACTTCTCCATATTCAGCAATGGAACCTGGCCATCTGTTTGTGGATAGCAACCAATAGTCTTGGCAACACCCTGGGTTGTTTGGGGAGTCCCATAAGACTCCATTGGCCAAACATTAAATTAGGTGTAACCCAATATCAGGACTGGAAGCTGCATTTGGTGACAAGAGGTGTCCAGCTGGGGCAGAGAGACTTCTTCTATGCCACTTGTCTATGGACTACAAGGCAGGCCCCAGGGCATGTGTTTTCCATCTTTGGAAGGCTGTGAGTACAGTGTTTTCCAAGAGGCTTAGGTCAAGGCTGCCCACCCAGAACGTTTGTCTCCCAAACCTGCTTTTTCGATGCTATGTTTTAAAACCGCCATTCATCTCTGTCCTCCAGCTCCTGAATTTACCCTATCAGCAAGTCTCAAACACGTCGCAAGCCCACCTCTCTTCTACATCTGTATGGCTCTCATCCAAACTCTCAGCTTTTCTCAGGCAGAGTAAGGGCTGTCAGTTTGTTTGGTAAAGGTCAGCTGAAGGCCATGTGGTCATTGAGGCAAATGTTCAACTTGGCCATGTTATTCCCAAAGCATCCATATAGTACATCAACAGATGGGGTAGCTGAGGTCCGACACAGTGTCACTCACACAAACAGACCTTGGAAGTGGTTTGCAGACACCTCCCAGGTGACTCCAACCAGCTTCCTACCCCTTCAGCCACAGTTCCTGCTTTTTGAGTCCAACAGCGTCAGGACTCTGGCCTCACGGCTGAAGCTTGAGCTCTTGGCCTCTGCTGACAACTTCGCTCTTCTCTCACCGTGACCAAATGTCTTCTGTTGTCTGAGAGTGCTATGGCCGCTGCCACCTAAAGCATCGTTCCTTAGTCTCTCCATGCACTTTCAGGGCCCCCTCTCTCTCTCTCACTGAAGGGTTATTTCCCACTCCTGATATGACTTCTCTAAGTCCCAGTTCTATATGTCATTTCTTTTAAAGGATTTTGGGGCTGGAGGGTAGCTCAACCAGTAAGGCGTTTACAGCTCAGCTGTGAGTTCAATGCCAGCATCTGTACAAACCACCAGCTGTGGTGTCCTGAGCTTGTGATGTCGAGCACCGGGGATGTGGAGACAGGAAGATCCCTGGGGGATAATTAGCCTGCCAGTCTAGCATGCTCTGTCTCAAAACACAGCCCCCAAATGACCTGTGTCCCCCAACTACAACAACCACTTTTTTTGACCATCACCTTTCTTTTGTGAGTTTTATTTCCTAGGTGGTAATAACCCTGTCATAGAGATTATAGTTACGTAGTAGTTCAGTTTGTGGTTCCTCATTCGGTGTTTGTCCCGTGAAACAGTAAGCTCCAGGAGGTGAGGGGCTGATATGATAGCTCTGTGGCTCCCCATAGCACACACATGTACATCCTACATAGCACGTACATCCTCAGAGCAATTGAGCACAAATGACACATCTCGGATGCAACAGTTAAGCCAAGCAGAGATTCACTTTCCTCACACTGGAATAAGGCTGAAAACAGGCAGCCCAAGGTTGTTGCAGCACCTCTACAGATGTCTTGAGGTCTCAAGGAGCGATTTCTGTTCCACTTTGCCTCCGTACAGTTGCAAAGCGGTGGCCTTGGTTTCGGGAAGTGCAGCTGTGTTCCCAGTAGGTCAGTGATTCTGCCAGCTGAGCAGCCACAGTGAAAGGAGTACCTCAAACCCAGCAACGCCCCCATCCTGTTTCATTATCTACACCTGGTAACGTGGCCAATGCCACTTGCAAGGGAACAGTGTGAAGTGAGGGTGGAGGAAGCAGTAAACTGTTTTACAGATCACACTGATGTCTTGAAAGAACGAATCACGTCGGTACGGAATAAACGAGGATGGATATTGAGCATCTACTGTGGTGAGCAGATTATCTACAAACTTTTTTAGAGTGACCAAATGAACTCTTCAAAACTACTATGCAGCAGAAGCACTTTTAATTCAGAAAAAGATTTTGTCACAGCAGCATGTGTGTACATAGCAAATCTCTTGTTTTTTAAAAATATTTTTAGTATTAGTTAAATTTAAATTTTATGTGTACGGGTGTTCACCTATATGTTCATCTGTGCTCCGCCACCTGCACTCCTGGTGCATGCAGGGCTAGAGGAGAACCTCCAGTCCCCTGAACTGGGGTTACAGAGGTTGGGAGCCATCGTGTGGGTGCTGGGACTCAAACCTGGGTCCTCGGCAAGAACACCCAGTGCTTTTGACTGGCGAGCCACCTCTCCAGCCCCTTTCTTACTTTTAGCAAATGTTGCTCTTACGGTTAATGTTTGGGTTTCACTTGCTCTGTTTTCAGGATGGGCAATGTCCGGACTGCAACGGCATCGGTGACTGTGGTTTCTGCGTCTGCAGGTATTCCCAACGATGCTCAGGTTTTGTGAATGTGTGCATTTTAACCCAATGCTATTTTCTCTTGAAGTACCTATTACAAAATTATAATACATAAATATTTTAGCAGTAATAACATGGAAAATCATCCTTAATGGCCCGCTCTGCCTATAGGCTTCTGGTTTAGGATATAGTATTACTTCAGGCGGCACTATAAACATGATTTTTATGTTGCCCTGCTGTGAGCATCTTCAAGTCAACAGCAGAAGAGATACTCTTCTCTTATTTAATTTTTTAATAGCTCCCTAACCTATATTCGGAAACCTCACTCTATAAAGTGTGGTGAGAAGACAGCCTCAATAGATAAACCATCCAATCTTCTGCTATTTTTCTTCTAGTGTAAGCTCTCCACCCCCAGCCCTGCTTCCACTTAGGAAAGTGGAAATTGGGTTTTTCTGAAGCATTAAGAATTGGAACAAAGATGTGTTTTAAGATGGAGGCACAATATTAATAATGTACAGTTCTTGGTGGGACTTGGAGCCCGAGCATGGCAGTGTTCAGCCTAAATGCATGGCGCCCTGGCCTCTTTTCTGGTCTGCAAATGTCCTGTCAGAGAGTCTCTTCTTCCAAGTGTGGAGATTTAAGTGGGATTGCCAAGAGCTGGGCCAGAAACTGGGCTTCCCCTAAAACTTGAGACCACTCTTATTGTTGGGTCCATTCCCCACTGCCAGTGATGACAAACATTTAGAAACTTTTCTGGCTCCTTCTGAGACCTGATTCTGAAGTAGTTTGGTTCTGAGAGTTGGTCTGCATCCTTCCACCAGGTTCTCTTGACTACAGTTGCTGCAATCTAGGCACCACGGCAATACACCCTACCAGACAACAGCATGAGCCCTGTGATGCCGAGCTCTGGCAGATCCACAGAAGACAAAGTCTTCTCTAGTTTGATTTACTCACAGGTTCATTTGGCTTTATTTGGAGTAGAAATTTGCCCAGTTGTACATGTTCAAAGCTATGGGTAGCCTTGTGATATGTGATTCCAGAAAATGACCTCTAAAGGGAATTCTTGTGGGGTTGCTACCCAATACTCCTATGGCACCCTAACTTCCTCCAGCTCCTTTTGCATATGTGGAATGAAGGTGTAACTCCTCAGAGGAAGTAGGTGTGCCATGGCTATGAAGTGAGGTATGAGCATAGAAGACTGCTCCTTTGAGGAGAGTGAACAGAAGGGAGAGGGAAACGGAATCTGGAATGTATCACAGCCGTCTGGTGGTCTTGGTGGCCTCTGTGAAAAATCACCAAGCCCTCTTTGGTAGATTCACCAGACTTGGGTTTGGGTGTTTCATTACTGAGAGCTATATATGTTCCTAACTGATATGGAGTTTTTTATTATCTTATACGACAACATCTGCTGTCAAGTAGCTATTAAATCATACCTGTTAAAAGAATCAATAAATCATGAATGATGTTAGCAAGAGGTTCTGTGTTTGTGAGCATAATCTCAAAACGACGTGTACTTGCAGCTAGCTGTTGTATCATGCTACTTCATCGTTCTGATACATCTACTTTATCTAAGACCGCATGAAAACCCCGCCCTGCAGAGCCTTGCCAAGTTCCCACCTGGTTTTTAGAGCTTTTCTCATAACCATGCAAGCCTTTCTGGGAATCAAGTCAATCCTTTTCCCTGCAAAGGGGTATGGAAGGGAGGGCTTAATCCAGAGAACAAGTACTGTTGATTAGGAGCTTTTGTAAAGAAGGCAGTTGGTATTTGAAGCATTAATCTAATTAATCTTTATCAATAAAAAATAAGGAATCAAATATTGGGGTAAGAACCCGAAAGGTCAGAGAAGCAGGGAGTGCTTGCCAGGCTCTTTCTCCCTCCACTGTTCCTCCATCCAGAAAGCCTGAGATCCTCTCTCAGCCCCACCTTGCCACTTCCTGTTTCCTCTCTGTTTAGGATCCCCCAAACCTCTACGGCTAATTTTTGTCAGCTAGTGGCTAGTTCTGCCCTCTGACTCCAAGCAAGATTTATTTGTCATAATACAATTAAAATATCACATAACATTTTCTCCTTTTTGTCTAAATAAAAAGCAAAGGTTTTAACTAATATAATAAAATTATATACACAATATGTACAATAACTATATAGAAATATATACAGGCAAGAATTGCATTAACAATGTCCACTCCATTAGCATTTGACAAATGCTGTGGAATAGTCCTTCTGTACACTGTATGAATACATGTCGCTATGATTGGCAATAAACAAGCTTATTGGCCAATAGTTGAAAGGATAAAGTTAGGCAGGAAAGCCTACCTGAGAAAGATGGGATGAAGGAAGGTGTAAACCGCCTTGGGTGAGTTACTCAGTCTAGGGCTTGTAACCCGCCCTGCAGTTTAGTAATTCCAGGGTCCTGGAGAGGTACTATCTGTAAGATAATGGGCGAGAGAGAGGAAGGAGGCCATGCTAGGTTTGTCAGAGCTTCCGTTTATTAGAGACAGGGTACAGCTTATATAGGATAAGGAGTTTGGCTTGGGATGGGGGCGGGGGCATGGAATCTTGCCATGTGGTCCACGGTCCCATAGGCCAGGAGGTTACGTTCGGTCAGGTCACATAGGCCAGGAGTTCACGAGTTGACACACCTAGTTCAATAGATAGTTTGGAATGTGGGGCGGGTTCCGCTAAGAGATAGCTCTCTATTAACAGCTAATTGGGTGTGGGGTAGGTTCTGTCAATAGAACAATTCTCAATACAATTGGGAAGTGGGGTTCTCTGCAGGCTCCCCAGGGCGATGGTTCCTGTAATAATTTTAGGAGGAAACGGCTCCTGACAGGAAGGGTGGAGTTAGAGGAGTCATCAGTTAGATTCAGAGGGAGTGGGAGATGAACATGCCATGCTAATAAAAGTACCACCACATAGCAGAGCATCAATAAGGAATATGGGTTAACTTAAAACATAAGAGCTAGTTAGTAATAAGTATTATATATTGACCAAGCATATATAATTAATATAAGCTCCTGTGTGGTAATTTGGAACTGGCTCCTGGGTTGGGAAAGCTTTGCTTACAGGCATTGTCCAAGTAGACAGCAGGGAGGCAGGGTAAAGAGGACTTCTGCCTAAGCACATTCACAGCACCTGTGGGGCACACTCACCGCACTTGTGGAACACATTCACTGCATTTGTGGAGCACACTCAGAGCACCTGTGGAGCACACTCACCACACTTGTGGAACACTTCATTGCATTTGTGGAGCACACTCGGTGTATCTATGGAGCACACTCACTGCATCTGTGAAGCACACTCACAGCACCTGTGGAGCACACTCACCACACTTGTGGAACACATTCACTGCATTTGTG
>NC_022017.1:9006688-9006920 GCF_000317375.1 Microtus ochrogaster
ACAGCATCTGTAGTGCACACTCACTGCATCTGTGGGGCACACTCACAGCATCTGTAGTACACACTCACTGCATCTGTGGGGCACACTAACAGCATCTGTAGTGCACACTCACTGCATCTGTGGGGTACACTAACAGCATCTGTAGTGCACACTCACTGCATCTGTGGGGTACACTCACTGCATCTGTGGGGCACACTCACTGCATCTGTGGGGCACACTCACTGCATCTGTG
>NC_022017.1:9007020-9007267 GCF_000317375.1 Microtus ochrogaster
ACACTCACTGCATCTGTGGGGCACACTCACTGCATCTGTGGGGCACACTCACTGCATCTGTGTATGGAGCACACTCCCAGCATCTGTGGAGCACACTCACAGCATCTGTAGTGCACACTCACAGCACCTATAGTGCACACTCACTGCATCTATAGTGCACACTCACAGCATCTGTAGTGCACACTCACTGCACCTGTGGGGCACACTCACTGCATCTGTGGAGCACGCTCATAGCATCTGTAGTGCA
>NC_022017.1:9007367-9014026 GCF_000317375.1 Microtus ochrogaster
GTGCACACTCACAGCATCTGTAGTGCACACTCACTGCACCTGTGGGGCACACTCACTGCATCTGTGGAGCACGCTCATAGCATCTGTAGTGCACACTCACAGCATCTGTAGTGCACACTCACTGCATCTGTCGGGCACACTCACAGCATCTGTGGGGGCACACTCACTGCATCTGTGGGGCACACTCACAGCATCCGTGGGGTATACTCACAGCACCTGTAGGGCACACTCACTGCATCTGTGGGGCACACTCACTCCATCTGTGGGGCACACTCACTGCATCTGTGGGGCACACTCACTGTACCTGTGGAGCACTTTGCAGGTGATAGTAACTTTTTTGAGCATTGGTTGTACAATTTGCAAAGTGGAGAGGGTTGGAAGCACCCATCTTTCAGATTATGTTACCTCAGATGAGGAAAGTCCTGAAACTGCTTTGTCACTGTGGACTGAGGTATCTAAATGCCTCATTAGATGATGAGTGGTCTAAATGCGCCTACTAAGTTTTCTAGGGTCAGCACTGTCAAGGCAAAGACATGAAAACACTTGAGTGTTTTCTATTGAATCATTGGTCTCTTTGGGCTATTTTGATATTCTCATTTTGATTCTACTGCTTATAATTGTTGAGGTCTCTCAATGTTTAACCCATGCTATTACCCTCATATTCTTGGACACTGTCAAACACTTTTGAAAGATTCCCACAAGTTAGCTATTATCATCTGGAACTTGGCCAGACCCCACCTGAGCCAAAGAGCTCATGCATGTATTGATTAGGCATTCAAGTAGTTATGGAAGAGGCCATGGTCATATTCCACAGCCCTCCAATACTGGAGCCTGGGAATGGGAACTTGGATTTTCCCTCCTTTTTTTCTCTCTGCTTATAATTGTTTACATAGTGATTTATACAAGTTTTGCAAGGATCCTTAACAAGTATTAATTATGACCTTTATTTTTGTCAAAATCCTATGTGGTAATCCAGTCCCTTCCATTTTAAAGAACTGCTTTTATTGCAAAACAAAACTAACCTGGTGTGGTTCTGTTCTGAGAACCACTCATCTTAAAGTTCTCCTCTAGGGTTCTGGAGATCTGATCAGCTACTCACAGCTTGTGGATTATCTGTTGAAGGGGAGAGTATTCAAAGACCCAAAGATCGGCCATTACACTTAACCATTAGTGATTCCTATTGGAAGCAGCTCACTGTTTAGCTGTTCTGAAGCACACAGTGTCCTTTTTCTGGGCTGTTCTGCTTTGTTTCTCCTTTTCCCTGTCACAGAGTCAGGTGGCCACCTTGACCCAGGATGGAGGCTTTGGAGGAAGCTTTTAAATAAATACTCTTGGGTCTAGAGTGGGCAGGCCAAATCCTAAAGACCCAGCCTTTTCAGTAGCATAGAAGAGCTTGTGAGAATATTCCAACATTATCTATACCCAAAAGATGTTTGAGTCTCTGTAAGACTGAATCCAGTGATCAGAGGGACTAACGGGAGTGAAGGCTTAGAAGCCTTAGAGATAGGGGATTTTTCAGATCATTTGCTTCTGTAGTGGCCTAATTTGTCACAATCTATGAGAATTTGGAAGTCCAGTGTGCCATTTTCTAGTCATTGAGGCTAATCATTCAGTTTGTATAATATATAATATATAATGTATAATAAAGGGCAAACCCTTTGCAGCAAGACCAGTACGTTATAATGGAATAATGGAATCGCTGAGTGTGAGGAGGGAGCGAGATTAGAGAGGCCAGGTGAGAGGAACTGATGAGTCCAGTAAGAGGCCATGGTTAGTTAGTTCCGGTTCCAGCAAGTGAAGGAGAGAGATAACACAAGCTCCAGGAGCAAACAAGAGACAGAACACATGGGAAAGGAGACCTCTTTAAAAGCATCTGGCAGTAGCTGTAGAGAATTTCCAGGAACAGAGCAGGGACTAGGGGGGAAAGACTTAGGAAAAGGGTCATAAATAGGGATCTTGCCAGAGGGAGGATTCTCATATTATAAGAACAGAGACAGAAAGGGAAGGGTAAGTGCTGTGGTGACAGTCTCAATCCGAGGTTGTCCCCACGGGAAAAGAGACTTGTTCGAGAGATGTCCAGGGTCTTGTGGACAGGTGTCACTCATCTCTGGGATGGAGTCTCCAGGAGGGCATAGAGAGGCTTCCTGAAGCACCTGTATGGCTTATTAAGCAGGCTCTGGAGAGGCAGAGAGACAAAACAGGCAGCTCTCAGAGGGCAAAGTGCATGGCACAGGTGAGCAGAAACAGCTGGAGTGGAAGACTAACATCTGGAGTTGAACATGATGGATGGTAGAAGCCAGCACTGGCAGATGTTCCAAACCCAGCAGGATAATCGTCAGTTAGAAGGGACAGGGCCCATTGGAAGGGGGCCTGAAGGGACTTTGGCCCACCTGTGCATGGCAAACACTACGCTGGAAGGCCTTGCCCTTCTCCCCAATTCCCTTTGCCTTTCAAAACACTGTTAAATTACATTCCTAAAGCTAGCCACCAAGGTCTATTCCCTTATTGGCCACTTCCTTCTCCTGAGGCTGACTAACAAGGTCCAGCTATCAAAGTATTGAAGTCCAGCAATAAAAAGCCCCCTTTGGCTTGCCCAATTAGCATGGCCAATTAAAATTAAACTCCTCATCCTAACACAGGTTTTCCCATTTTACCTTTATAAGCTGCCATTTTCCTAGGGGCCACAACTGTCTTCTCTCTGTCCAGAGGCAGTCCTTTGTCCCTCCAGGACAAATACTCCTTTCCCCTTTGCCTTGTTCCCATCCCCTACTCCCTGGTTCTCTACCTCCTGTCCTTGTCCCTTATCCCTGCCCTCTGTCCCTCTCGGGGACAAATAAATCTCCTTTGTGCTGAGAACTCAGGCCTTGGGGGTCCTGAGTCAATACTTTTCCTTTCAAAGCCCAATGTTTCTCTCCCAGGTCTTGGCACCAAATATAAGCAAGGGCACAGTGAAAAAAAAAACTAGACCACTCCATGGGTAGAAAGATTTATTGGGGATCAAACTTTGTCACCAGCACTGCCATTTTTGGGGAGCTGCTTTGAACCTACAAAAGCATCTTACCTGAACATTGGAGGCCTCAGGACAGGAAGATCACCTTGATGCTATGTTTGTATATAGTCATGTAAATTTCATCTCCCACCTTAGCCATTTGACGGCTGTTCACCAGGTGCCTGGAGGGGTGGAGCACATTGTTGCTTTGTGTCTGTCGTCACCCAGGGCCTTTGCAGGAAACAGTAGTGGGACGGTTGGCAAGTGGTTTCCCTTTTACAGGCTTCAGCGCCTTGACTCCATGGGAAAATAACAGAGCCAGGCCAGATAAGCACTAAACTCACTTCCAACTGCACTTTCTATGGCTCCCTGTGCAGAGATCAAGGATATTGTCTTGTTTGGTGTATAACGGGGAAAGAGCAAGAAGACCAGGAAGTCCCAGAATGCCAGTGAATTTTAAAGCCAAGCAGGTATGTTTGATAGCAGATGGTGTATACCCTTGAACATCTGCTCTCAGAATTGTAGACAGGCATTGTTTCATGTCTCTGATAAGGGAAGATGGGTACTTCCTTTGATTTTCTTTTTCATATGGAGAGAACTCCTTATGAAGGTTGTACCAGTTAGCTTTTGTGGACTTGTTACAAACCGAGTCACCTGAGCAGAGGAAACCTCCATTGAGGATTTGGTTTTATCAGATTGACCGGTGGGCAAACTTATAGGGCATTTCCTTGATTGTTGACTGAAGGGTTAGAGCCCACCTCACTGTGGGTGGTGCCATCCAGGGCCTGGTGGTCCTGGGTTCTCTAAGAAAGCAGGCTGAGCAAGGCAGTGACGGAGGCAGCAAGCAGTCTTTCTCCATGGTTCCTGTCTCTGTTCCTGCTGGAGTTCCTGCCCTGACTTTCATAGATAATGGACTGTAATCATGACTGTGAGTCCAGGCAACCCTTTCCTCCCCAGGTTTGGTCATCATTTCATCACAGCCCCAGAAAGGGTCTAGGTCAAAGGTCTGATTTAGGTCAAAGGGTTAATGCTGCTTTTTCTTCATTCTCTCAAACTCGCTCTAGCAGGGAAAAAGTAAGAATTATCTGAGAGTCAGGCTTGGGTTTGTGTGGGCTCCACCTACCTGCAGGGAGCATGTACACTGATTAGTAAGGGTTGTCTAGACCTCTCAACTAACACGAATTTTCAACTGCCTTTAGGAGATGTGTTCTACCCAATCAATTGCTTTGAGCATTTCTACTGGACTTTTAACTATAAAATTGCATCTATCAGCCAGGTGCTTGTCACCAAATTTACCTGGGTGCCGGGTATAGGAACCCAGGCTCAGTCTTGCACAGTGAGCACTTTATTGACTAAGCCATTTTCTCAGTCCCTGCCCCTGATTTTTCCTTTCCTTTTTCTTTTGCATGGTCTTATGTATCTTAGACTGTTCTCAAATTCAATATGTAGCTGAGGCTAAACTTGAACTCCTGATCTTTCTACCTCTCCCTCCTAAGTACTAGAATGTGCCAAATTCTTAAAAACTTAAAGCAGAAATTCTCAACCTGTGAATCAAAATCCCTTTGGGGGGGTTGAATGATCCTTTTGCAGGGGTCACCGAAGACCATTGGAAAATATAGGTATTTACATTATGATTCATAACAGTAGCAAAATTACAGTTATGCAGTAGCAATAAAATAATTTTATGGTTGGGGATCACCACAACATGAGGAACTGTATTAAAGGGTTGAAGCATTAGGAAGGTTGAGAACTTCTGACCTTGACTCTCTGCTTAGGTTGGGGGTTTGTGGAGCAGGCTCTGGATATAGGAGGGTACTCTTCTCTCCCATGCTAATGTGCCCAAGCCTGGCCTCCACAGCAACAGGTGTCCCTTGGAGGAGTCACTCCTGCAGCCTTTCCTGAATGCCAGAGTGATTAGTCGTGTCAACTCCCAGCCAAAGGCAACCTGGCACGTTCTAAGCCTGATAAGGGAGGATAGAGGCTACGCCTCAGAGGACTGCAGAGATTTTAACTAGCACTTGCTGGCAGCAGGCAGGGAGGAGAGCCAGGGAATACCTTTTGATAGGGCTTAATCAAAGAGGCAGGAACAAGAAACTGGCTAAGCAGGAATTCACTGATTTTAGGGAACTTTCTCACAACATGAAATTTAACATTAGCAAGCTCAGAGTCTTGGAAAAACTTGGCCCTAAGTGGTCCATAGAGAGATGAGCCAGTGGTTCAGCTGGCTATGGGGGCCTAGGAAGAAAGGAGCAGACACAGTTTTACAAGACCACCCTTGTTTTGATTGCAGTTCAAGAACTGGAAACTCCTTTGATCTTGGAAGAGCCCTTGGTATCCATTCACCGGGAGCAGTATCTATTCTTGGCATGACAGCTGCCTTCTCTACCTGCAGGGCTTCAAGATTTATGCAGGTGTTTGTCCCAGGTGTGGAATCTTGTCTAGGACTTGGCTATCAACCCGACTACTCCGCACAGGTGAGTTAAAACCCACTGGCCTGGACAGATTTCTTCACTGTGTCATGAGGAGTAAAAAGCGAGCATTCAGTGGTATGGTGCTTCAGAAACAGTGTAAAATGTAAAATACCCAAGGCCCTGGATTTGATCTCTAGCTCTAGAAAAAGAAGTCTAGGGAAGTGTGGCTGCCGTATGAGTCACGTTGGAGATATGGCAACAACCCACGCCACATGTATATTTATGGTTTTCCATGACTCGAGCAATATGGAAAATGTCATGGGATGATACACAGCATCCTTAGAAATATGTGCTGGTCATTACCGCTGGCAATGTGGGTCAGAGTTAAAAGTTAAGATGTCTGGTAGAGAAGGGGAGGGAAACTGGGCAGGAGGCATTTTAAATAAGCATTGCACTTTAAGAAACGGCCCATGACAAGGAGAATGTTTTTGCTATTATCCCATTTGTGAATTGAACAAAATACGGCTTCTGAGATATGAATAGTAGTTATCTTAAAGTGCTCAAATTCCAGAATACACCAGATTCTACAGTCATCTGTGGCTTTTTTGGCAGTCGGTCGGTCTTAGAGAAGCTTCAATTTTTAAACTATTTTGGTTTTCAGTTATAAAATGAGAGAATGGAGCCAAGGCGCTTATAATATGCAAGGCAGAAACATTTACAATATTTCAAATATGCATATATACATATAATTTACTACAACCAGAAAATTGTACTATTTCTTCACACCTGGTGAGCTTCAGAGTTCTGGGATGACAGATACAGAGGCATTTATGATATGCATTTATGTATATCGTATATGTACATCATATAGTACATTTACGATATAGATGGAGACCCAAACCCAGTAACAGGCTCATTTATATGAAAAGTACTGCACTCGGAATTAACATGTCTTTAATCTCAAGGCAAGGTGAAGGGCCATAGTACAGCCTAAGAGACTGCAAAAAGTGAGCGGTATTTGGTATACCCCCACTGCCACACGGACAAGTGATGGAGGAAGGTCATTGGTTAATTAAATAAAGAAGCTGCTTGACCTGATAGGTTAGAACGTAGGTGGGAGGAGCAGAATGCTGGGCGGAAGAGGAAGTGAGCTGCTTGACCTGATAGGTTAGAACGTAGGTGGGAGGAGCAGAATGCTGGGCGGAAGAGGAAGTGAGCTCAGAGACTGACAGCTCTCCTCTCAGGGGCAGACGCCTCAG
>NC_022017.1:9016906-9054830 GCF_000317375.1 Microtus ochrogaster
GCGAGAGCTCTACTCTCTGAGGCACAAGCGGCGAAGCTCCTACCCAGGATGGATGTAGGCTAGAATCTTCCCGGTAAGTGCACCTTGGGGTGCGACACACATGATTGGAAATGGGTTAGTCCAGGTGCGAGAGTTAGCCGAGAAAAGGGCAAGAGCTAAAGAGCCAAGCAGTGTTTAAATGAATACAGTGTTCGTGTAATTATTTCGGGGCATAAGCTAGCCAGGCGGCCAGGGTGCGGCTGGGGTTCTGAGGACGCAGCCCCGCCGCTCCTATTACTACAGACAAGTGGCCATTTTCTCTGCCTCAGGGCTGTGTGATATAATTGCAACTATTTTAAGAAAAACAGTGCTTTAAATAAAGACCGAAAAGAAATATGTCAAAAATCTCAACTGTGGTGAAAGAATTACTAGAGGCTTTCCCTACACCTTTACACTGATCAAAATTCCCCTAATTTGTTCCAATGAGTATGCAATGGGGATGATTTTATTGAATTTTATCAGTTTAGGATGAGAACACTTGTACCTTATGTGAATGACTGTTCTGTAATGAGTCAGGATGGGGAGTTTATTTATGATCTTAGCACAGGCAGTGTGGACACGTAACCCTATCTTCTAAGAGAGCGTAGTTGAGTAAGTTAGGCACTTGACCCATCCCCAGATTGCCATGCCCCTGAGTATCCCTCTCAGGCCAGGGAAGACCATGCAATAACTTCAATTATGTTCCTGAGTATCCCGAAAGAGTGGTATTGTTTGGAAAACTAGGGGTCAAATACTTGCCCAGATGTTTTCCAATTTAGGATTCACTATTAAAAGGCTTAGTCTTCATCCACAAACCTTGAAGGCAGGGTTCTTGGGTGTGATTCTTGCTGCGGCTTGCAGGGCAGTTAGCTTGGCGTCTGGGCTATGGTGGGAACTCGCCTTGCCATGACGTCCCTGTCATCTAGTATCTCTGCCATAGAACTCATCACGCCTTACTAGAATCATCTAGTGTTGGCCTTCCCAACACACTGCAAGGCCTTTCCTTTCTTTTCAGGCCCAAGACAGTGCCTGGTATAATAGCAACTAAATAATTATATATAAACAAATAAATGTGTGATTTTGGGTCCAGTGATGGGCTACATGCTTTTAACATATCAAACACTGTAAAAAGTGTTTTACATGTGAAGATTCAATTGATTCTCAAACAACCCCAGGAGGCAGGAACTGCTATTTGCCTACACAAAAGATTATTAAGCCACATGGGTTTATTAGCTTGCCATGTTTCACAGCTAGCAAGTGTTAGAATGGAGACATCAACCCAACAGGTCTGATTCTGTGTTTTCTGCTTTTAGTTTGGGCTTTATTTATTTCAGTCAGGGTCTCATATAGCCAAGGCAGGGTTTCAAGTAGCTCAGGTTAAGCTTGAATTTGTAGGTAGCCAAGGATATCCCCGAACTCCCCATTCCTCCAGCCTCTACATCTCAAATGCTAGGACTTCAAGTGTGTTCTACCACAGCTGGTTTGGGGCTATGGCTCTCTGATTTCAATTTGAGAAAGATTTTTTTAACAGATTGGGAAGAAAACTGTTGTTACGTTGTTGGGGTTCAATGATCCCCTCCCATAGTTAGCACCTGCTGCCAGCCCAGCCTGTCTCAGCGGTGTTGAACTTGATCCTGGCCATGGTTTGTGTGGAAGCCTTGGGTTGGTTTAAGAAGGGGGATGGGACAATGTCTTTGGCTGAGAAGGAGTCTCCCCCTAGTGTTGGCATTTTCAAAGACGACCCTGCTTCAGTCTCTCATCTGCCTGCGGTTTTAACCTAGTCCTCAGGAGTCCTATGCTTCCTCTGGGAGCTAAGAGTGCCATGCCGAGCCATTTCAGAGCTGCGGAAGGGAGGACCTAGCCGGCACAATTAAACCACACTTTTGTGTTAAGCAAGGATAAATGGAATTCCATGGTCGGACGTGGATTCCTAGATCCTTGGCCTTGGTTTTTAATCCCTTAGCTTTACAATGCTTGCTGTGTTATCCGTTTAGGATTAGGATAATTATTACCCCATGTAGGGTTGACTCCCACCACACTGAAATAACTTAAAGAAAGGCAATGAGTTTCCTTGGGGCACCTACCAGGTGACAAGCACCTGGAAAGAAACGTTTATTCATTTCCCCCTGTCCCTCGGGAGGCATGCATTCATCTACCCAAGTATTTCAGGACTGAGGTCCAGAGAGATTTGAAGGCTCGCTGCATCCTTATTCGGCCACTGTGGGATAGGTGTAGTTTTCGTGCCCACTTCTAAGTTACAGGTCAGTCCACTGACCTTGGCCTTGGTGGGTCATGGTGGCATGAGGGTTCCTGCTATGCTGGATAGATCATTACACTTTTTGCCCCTTGGAAAACTTCCTTTAGGTAACACAGCAGTCCTAGGATTCTGTTCTAGGCTTACACAGACAAATTGCTGCGACTACCTATGGGTTATATTTTGGCTCATGGATGATGCACTACAGAAAATAATGTCGCTGAAGAATGTTACTATAGAGATGTAGGAAATTAGAGCTAGATGCGGTACTCCTTTACAGCAATTTCGTTTTAAATACGCTTGGCAGTTGAAGGTTAAATCCTTCAAACCCTGAATTTGCAGTGATGGAAGAATAAAAGTAACACCTGCTGGGGAAAGGGAAGGCCTGCCATCATCTCTTAAATCACAGAGGGGACCTTCTGGGTGGAGAGTCACGGTGGGGCCTGAGTGCTGTCTTATATTCTAGAGATTTAGGGTTTAGCTAGAAGGAGGGCTGTGAGGGGAGAGAGAGGAGGAGGGGATGCTGTTTGGCAACTGTCCAGTTCCGTGAGCAAGTTCTCTGTTTTATGGGGAGCTGAAGTTGTTTCGGTGAGTAAAGCGCCCATTCAGACCACCTGGGTTGGCCATAAGCTGAAATAGAACGATGGCCAATCACCAGGTATTCACATTTGGGTCGATATCCCAGGCATGAGTTCTTTAACCCCCAATCCTATTATCTCACACAGGCGAGGCAGATTGTGTTTTATGTGATGACATTTTCAGTGTCTACACCCGAGTCCTGATGTGGTGAAAAAGCTTGAACACAAACAGGCGTCTGCGCTACTATCTGCACAGCCCATAAAGTGACGCCTGCAAGTTAATGGGGAGTTGCTTACAGCACACAGGGTTCAGTGTGAGCTGGTGACCTTGATAGATTTCTGGTTGTCCCTTGTCTTATTTCCCATATCCTCGGGATTCTGGCTCTTGGCTGGAATTTAGAGACTTCCCTTAATATCTGCAGACCGTGCTTCCTTGTTTTCCAAGATGTTAGTTTTTGAAGCTTGTCGGTGCTGTGGTTTTCTTTAACCATGTTCATGCACAGACTTAGTGGGTGGGACGCACATACCCCTACAGATACATTAGCACGTACCTCCTGGAGTCATCTTTCACACGGTACCCCATTTTCTATCTCTGCAGGAACACGCAAATTCTTCTTCACTTTATTATCTCAACAACTAATGAATTCAACTGAAAATTACTTCTGAATCATGTGGCTGCATCTCCCACTTGTTTTATTTAGGGGTCCTCTTTGATGCTGGCAGCAGGATCATTTCTTTTGTGGTGTTTAAGTAAGGCATTCACTGATGCTGCTACTAACGTAAAATTTAAAAATCAAGCTATTCTGATTTGACCCATCAGGCCCTTTTGATGTCTTCGAATGTAAATTTTGATTTCATTGCATTTAGCGGAAATGGTTCATAGTTCCCCCCATTTCTAAAGAGTTGGGGAAGATTATTTACTCTGCCTATATATGATCATTATGAATGTTACATGTATTTGGCATGTGTAAAATGCTAAACAAAAATCCACATAGATCTTAGACTAGGGGTTCATCTGAGATGTATTTGCCCCAGGAAATGTTCGGCAATCCCTGGAAACAGTTTTGGTTGTCAAAACTTGTAGAAGGAGATTCTATTGGCATCTACTGGCATCTAGTGGGTAAAGGCCAAGGTGGTTGCTAGACATCCTGTGACAAGCTGGAAAGTCCTCTACAAAGGTCTCCCTCCCAGCCTGGGAAGTCAATGGTATAAAAAGCAGAAACTGGTCCTGTTCAGAAATCACCCACTCTCCTGTTCACCTGTGTGTACCACTGTGTTCATCAATACTTTCCGAACTAATCTCTCATTGTAGGCAAGCTGAATGATGTAATGACATTGATTGCAAGTGCTGTGTCTTCTATGTCATCAGACATATTTATATATTTTAATTGATATTTTATTGAGCTCTACATTTTTCTCTGCTCCCCTTCGTGCCTCTCCCCTCCTCTTCAACCCTCTCCCAAGGTCCCCATGCTCCCAATTTACTCAGTAGATCTTGTCTTTTTCTACGTCCTATGTAGGTTAGATCCATGTATGTCTCTTAGGGTCCTCATCGTTGTCTAGGTTCTCTGGGATTGTGATTTGTGGGCTGGTTTTCTTGCTTTATGTTTAAAACCCACTTATGAGTGAGTACATGTGATAATTGTCTTTCTGGATCTGGATTACCTCACTCAAAATGATGTTTTCTAGCTCCATGTATTTGCCTGCAAATTTCAAGTTGTCGTTATTTTTTTCTGCTGTGTAGTACTCCATTGTGTAAATGTAACATGTTTTCCTTATCCATTTGCAGGGAGCCGGACAAGATCGCCATTACAAGATGGAGCCACATCCTGTCTTGTTGGTTATAAACAACCCCATATTTGGCTATGCCTTTGAGAGCTGCGTGTCCCCCGCTTCCCGCATGCGCAGTGGATAAGGGTCCTTTGGGCCTATCTCGATGCAGTCTGGTGTCAGCTGATGGTGGCAGCCAATCACAGGGCGACCCGTGTGCCAATTCCCTATATAAGCAGCCGCCATAGTGCCCCCGGGTCTCTCGTCTCTCTCACTCTCTCTCACCTCTCTCTCTCTCTCCTGCCCTCTCGTTCCCTGCCCCCCTCTCGCTTCATGCTCTCCTTCAACCAAGTGCACTCCAGTAAAGCATGATCTGAGAAGAATCCTTGTGTGGTGATGTTTCTTCCTCGCTGGTCAAGAAGCCCGCCGCATCCATTCTTTAGTCAAGGGGCATTTAGGTTGTTTCCAGGTTCTGGCTATGACAAACAAAGCTGCTATGAACATAGTTGAGCACATGTCCTTGTGGTACAATCAAGCATCCTTTGGATATATACCCAAAAGTGGTATTGCTACGTCTTGAGAAATTTCCTAATTTCTGAGAGATCACCACACCGACATCCAAAGGGGTTGTACCAGCTTGCACTCCCAACAGCAATGCAGGAGTGTTCCCTTTTCCCCACAACCTCTCCAGCATAAGTTGTCATCAGTGTTTTTGATCTTGGCCATTCTTACAGGTGTAAGATGGCATCTCAGAGTTGTTTTGATTTGCATTTCTCTGATGGCTAAAGATGTTGAGCATTTCATTAAGTGTCTTTCAGCCATTTTAGATTCCTCTGTTGAGAGTTCTTTGTTTAGGTCTGTACTCCATTTTTTAAAAATTGAATTATTTGTTCTTTGGATGACTATTTTCTGGAGTTCTTTGTATATTTTGGAGATCAGACCTCTGTCTGATGTGGGGTTAGTGAAGATCTTTTTCCATTCTGTAGGCTGCATCAGATATATTTTTAACCTGTCATTTTAATCAGCAAGTACCATGCGGGTCATTTTCAGTTGCTAAAAGGATCACAATAAGAGGTGATTTCTGAATCAGTTCCTTGCTCTCGTTCATCTTCAGCTGATTCCCTAGTCATTAAAGAATAGTCTTCGAGAACCAAGGTGGGTCTAGAGATGTTGATTAAGACTCAAAGTAGGGACTAGACAGCCAGACGTACACAGAGAGACCCTGTCTCAAAAACAAACAACTGAACAAACAGAGAAAACCTAGCAATGCGTGTTAATTTCAGACAACTGCAGGGACTGGCAACATCTACTGAGCACTTGGCAGAGCTCAGGCTTATTGCTGTATTCCTTTACCCTGTCTCCAGTCATCCCTGAAAAATAGATACACCAGGCTGGTTGAAATCTTGTTATTAAGAATGGTCAGGCAGTGGTGGCACATGGCTTTAATCCCAGCGCTTGATTAAATCCCAGGGTGATCCAAGGCCAGCCTGGACTACAGAGTGAGTTCCAGGACAGCCAGGGCTACACAGAGAAACCCTGTCTTGAAAAAACAGACAAACAAACAAAAAAACAAACAAGCAAAAAAAAATATGAATGCTTAGAAAGGAAAAAAACCCAAATTTTTGCAATTAAATCCACCACAACTTTTTCAGTTTCCCTAAAATGCCCAGTGTGTGTGTGTGTGTGTGTGTGTGTGTGTGTGTGTGTGTGTGTGTGTGTGGTCAGTTTTGGTATGTGATGTTTTATATACACGTATACTCAGATATTTTTATTTATGGAATTATAGCATGAATTTAGTGATTTCTTTTTAAATATACATCCTCAGCTTGGTCTCTGTAGCCCAACTGTATAAGGAGTGGATAAGTCTACCTGCCAACAAATGAAGTAATGCTTATATCAACTACGGATCTCTACACATTGATCACCTGAGTCCATTATGCAAATATGTGAGCAAATAGGCTACCTGTAGAACTGTAGACACAGTATAAAGCGTTCGGTTGAAAATAAATCTATGAGTTTTAAAACTATCATAGAGAAGATCTGCTCAACTGAACTATGGTTACCTTTGGAGTCGAATTACAAAGACACATTCTCCTTTCCTACATAATTTCATCTTTTATAGTGATTGTATGTAATTCTAAAGAATAATAAGGATATTTCTGCTTAGAATATGTACATTAGTTAGAAATTAAGAATCTCAACACTCATGCAAAATATCCCTCATCACAAAGTAGCAATAATAAACCAAACAGCCTATGCTAACAGAATGTTAACACCATGCAAATGAGATTTTAAACATTTTGCATACCCAACCTTATTTATTGTTATAATACATATATGAGAGATTTTAATTCTTATGTCTCAAAACACAAGGAACCTGAGACTCAGCGAAGGCAAGAAAGTTACCCCAAGTCACAGAGGATTGACTGAGGACTTGAGCTCAGCCTGTCTGGCTGCAGAGCCCAGAGGTTGCATGTTCTGCTGCCAGATGAGTGGCACCACTGAGGACTGGAGCGCTGTGCAGGCGAGGAGACTGGGGGACTTGAGATCTCCAAGGTTTCCTATGCCAGCAATCCCAGACTTAGTACTAGACCTTTTAGGCTTCTGTAGGGTAGGCCCCGTGTCTGGGTTTCCTTTAGCACCCAGAATAGATTTCTTATCAATGACAGGTCTTTAGAAGCTGCTTGAGACATTAAAGATTTCAAAACTCACCTAGAAAAAACAAATGTTTTCCAGGTGGGTAGACAGCTACATCCTTTTTCTTTGTTCTCCATAATGAAATGTTTGATTCAGAAAGCCGCCGTGGCTGCTGTTGTATGCGCCATCACCACAGGTGAGGGAAGCCGCCGTGGCTGCTGTGTGCGCTATCACCACAGGTGAGGGTGGTCACCTTTAAACACCTCCCACAATCAGGCCCTGTCGTCCTGGAGACACAATGTTGCTACTTTGTATGATTATTACTTAGTGCTAAAAGCTGTCAGAAGCAAACTGGGCAAAGGCAGGCATACAGAATATGCTCAGCTCTTGGCAGCGTCACAAACCCTGAGACGAAAGGGTGCTATGAAGTATACATTTTATAGTAAATTAAATTATTACTTTAATAGATATTAAAAGGAAAAGTTTCTAACGCCAGACAAGGCACTGTTTCTGCATTATTGAAACAAGGACATTAAACTTAATGGCACCAAGGGGAAAAATACTAAAAAAATTATTTTCTGGTCACATGTTATTAGCCATAATATAACAAATAGAACCATGGGAAGTGACTGTTTACATCCTTAAGGGGCAAACGGCACTGGAACAGCAGAAGAAGGGCTGCTTGCATCCAACTCAACTGTCTTCTGGGCACCACAGACCACCCCAGAGTGTTTGGTATTCCACAGGGCGTGAAGCCCACCTTAAACGATTCTCATTGCAAGCCGCAGAGTTATTTTCTGTTGTCCTTGGAGACAGAAAATAAGCTTTTACTTCTCTCCCGGATTCATTTTCAAAAATGATTCTTGGAAATGAGTTTTCCTTAGACACATTTATATATAATGACAAGCTAATATCTTACACACTGTTACGGTATATAATAACAGTGTGCCAAACTGACAAGAACTAGGCCAGAGAGGAAAGGCAATTAGCTTACAGAGGGAGCGCTACCCGGCAGAAAGGATGAGCTTCGTCCACCGTGTGGTGACTTCATGGTTACCAAGTGATAACCGCGAGCATCTCCGGAGGTGAGACTTCAAAGAAGCGCAATTTGTCCTTAAGGCTCCACTTTTCGTTTTCGGTGTCTACTTCCTAGTTCTCAAGGCCTTTTTTACCATGTAAGAAAGTCATAGCCCAGAGCCCAATATTTCCCACCTGATTACAAACTCTTATCTTGACCCGAATGCACAAACTGGTGAATGGATGGACGGGTAGCTGCATAGGTGGCTGACTCATTTCTAAAAGATGTACGGAGCTCCTGCCACTCACTTAACTTTTATTTCTGTGATGGATTATTGGCTCTGGGATTTGAGGGAGGGGTGAAAGAGTTTTTTTTTTTTTTGTTTTGTTTTGTTTTTTTTAGATAATAAGGATTTCTGGTTTATAATTTATTTTATTATTACGGGGTACATGCATGCACAGTGCACCTGTGGAGGTCAGGGGCTGACTTTTGGGAGCTGGTTCTCTCTTTCCACTGTAGGTTAGAACTCAGGCTTATATAGGAAGCACTTTTACTCCCTGAGCCATCTTGTTGGCCCGGGAAGGATTTCTTTCTGTACCGTTGGCTCTTTGAGTAGTGTACCATGTGGAGAAGCACAGGCAGATGAGAGGGCTCTTAGGGCTGGGATCTCTAGGATGGAACCCACCAATTACTTCCTAGCTAAACCATCTTGGACCATTTCCTTGCTGGTGAAACAGGGATAAGCAGCCTGTTCTCCTCCCAGGCTTACATTAAACACCAATGGCTGATACGTGGAGAGTCCACCATACGGCTGGAGTGTAACAACACAGGCTCCTCCTCGGTTGCATCTTGTATCAACAGAAGCCAGACGTATCTAAGGCAACAAGAAGAGTGAAGAGTTACACACGGATGTAGCATGTCTCGTCTGTGCCCAGACACCAGAGTGCCGCTGCTCTTTCCTTTGGCTCTTTCCTTGCAAGAGCTCAATTGCCATTTGAGTCAGTTTCTTCCTCTTGGGTAGAACAATTACCTCCACGTCCTTCCTCACTCCTCCATAGCCACCCAGGCTCTCTCATTTTTCTTCAAACACAACCTTGTTCTACTGTGGAACTTTGTAGTAACTGCTCACTTGGCAGGAATGAACCTCCCAAGACTTCCATGGGATGATTTCCTTCGTCTTGCTCAAGTTCTTGTTAAAATGTCACTACCTGATTGAGGCTGGTTTGGACCACCTGGAACGCTGGTATCCTACCCTCTTGACCCCCCATCTGGAACCACATTCTTCTATAACCCATAGTTATTCATTTATTATGTTTATCGTGCATTTCTCCATCAACCAGAAGGTGAGAACCTTAACAACAGGGATTTTTATGTTATCATTTTATCAATTTCCCCAAACCTCCAGCTATTTTAATACTCTGACATATGGACAAGTGTTTGGTAAATAATGATCAAAACAGACATAGAAGTGTAAGATGCAAACTGGCCCCCCAACGACCTGAGCTAGAGTTGTCAAGATTCATCTTGGGACTCTTTCCCTCCATCCATCCGTCTCCAATGGAGGGGCTCATTCTGCCTCGGAGACGGTCTTCAGTCCACTTCCTTTTCTCCATTTCTACACCAACAGCTTCGTTATTTCCTATTGAGTGATAATCTGCATTCTTCTTCCATTCCTTGTTACATCCAGATCCAAGGGTTGTTTATGTAAAATGCAAATTTATTTACATCACTGTAGTACTTAAGAACCCTCAGTGATTTCCTGTCAGCAAGGATTAAATCCGAATGGACTCTATCCTGATAGCTCTGTGACTAATAGGCCATGTAAGATGGGTAGAATGACAGTCCCTCCTCCAAGGCATCTTGTGTCTTCATCTCTGGAACCCATCAATGTGCCAGGTCATGTGGGCAAGGGGGAACTGAAGTTACAGGTGAAATCGGCATTGATAATCAGCTAAGGTTTTCTAGTCAGGACCCATGCCATCACAGGGGTCCTAAGAGGGAAACCAAGGCGGAGTGCACGATGGGAGAACTTGACCTCTGGAGTCTGGGGATGGAGGAAGAGGGTCGCTCAGCTTCCAGGAGTTAGAGAAAGCGAGGACACAGATTCCTTTAGCTGTCTTGATCTAATCTGAGTAAGATCTATGCCAGACTAGAAGTTTAGAACCTCAGTGATATCAATTAATATACTGTATAATGTATTAGGAGCAGCGGGCTACGTTCCTGGCACCTGGCTGCCCGCACGGCTAGCTTTATACCCAAAATAATTACACGGAAACTGTATTCTTTTAAACACTGCCTGGCCCATTAGTTCCAGCCTCTTATTGGCTAGCTCTTACATATTGATCTAACCCATTTTTAATAATCTGTGTAGCCCACGAGGTGGCTTACCAGGGACGATCTTAACCTGCGTCTGTGTCCGGCAGGAGAATCATAGCGACTCCCTGACTCAGCTTCTTTCTCCCAGCATTCTGTTCTGTTTACTCCGCCTACCTAATTTTATGTCCTATTAAAGGGCCAAGGCAGTTTCTTTATTTAACCAATGAAACAACAGATAGAAAGATGATCCTCCTCCATCAGTATAAGGTTTGTTTTTTCCCTCCTTCTTAGACTTAGCTCTTTATTACTTTCTTGTGAAATGGAGATTAGCAATACCAGCCTTTTATACTGTTACAAAGATCAAAGAATTTGCATGTACCACAAGGGTTCTTAACACACAGTAGCTCATCGCTACTGTCTCCCCAGTCATCTCTAAGTACAGTCCATTGTGTGTTCTTACTGTTCCTGTCTGGAAAACCAGACACTCAATTGGTAAATGTCTTCTTATTTCTTTTACGACCAAGAAGGTCTAATATCTTGCTGTTGGACAGGTGTTTTCATATTCTGCTCCCCAAACCGGACAAATAAAGTCTACCATTCCTTTGTTTCCTCAACCCTGTGATTGCGTGAAATAGCTAGCAAGGAGCCTGGTATGAAACCTAAGAAGGCATTCTCTGCTTGGACCACCGTCTCAGATACCACACCTTAACCTCAGTCCTGGTCAGTTGTTTGAAAGGAAAACCGAATCCAAGCAGATACAGATGATCCTGCTGATAGGTGGAAGGAGGGATAGATGCTGCCTTCTTACTTTATTATGCACAAACTCCTAGAAGAGAGCCTGGCACATGGCTGACACTGTGTCAGTCAAACTGACTGAGGTGGTAGCTATGAGTAGAAAAGTGGCCAGATATTTGATGTAGAAGCAGTGATGGTGTTGATGACGGTGATGACGATGATGGTGGCGATGGTGACGACAAAAACCTAACCTGTGTATACCGTGTGCTAAATGCCTGCTAAGTGCTTTGTATACAAGTCCACTCAAGGCTCCGATTGGCACTATTAGTAAAAATTTTACTCGGACATAAAGACACTGTTTCCTCAGGGCTTGCACTTAGTAAGTTCACAGTAAACGGAGAAAGCGAACCAGAGAATGCTGACTCAGCAGCCCTCTGACTTGATTTTTGTCATTTTTATTTAAAGTGCTGACTGAAAATTTGAGCTCCTTTTTACTAACCAAAGGCTCATAATTGTGCTTAGGGTTGAAACTGAATTTTCAAGGGTCTAAGAGAATTCAAAACTCCTGGGGAAGCCACCCCTCTCCTCTGTCAGCAGGAGCAATGGAGGGGGTATTAATGGAGACATTGAGAGGGAAAGATGTGGACTGGACAGCAGGCCCGCCCTGCTCTGTGGAGTGTGTTTACCCCTTTGCTATGAGTGTGCTCTAAGGCAACTTTACTTCTGGTGTAATAAGTTGTATTAACTTTATGCTTGAGTGAGTTATCTTTCAAGATAGAAAAATGTGTATTTCCAGGAGTCTTTTTTCATTTACACATGGAAGTGTACAGGAGGTTAAAAAATGGATTTTAAGAGCTCCCTTGATGGCTAAGAAATTGCTATTTCACTCTTGAAAATTGCCTTTTCTACCAAAAACACTGAGCCAAGAAATCAGACCATCTGATTCTGCTGAATTGGAAACATTACTCAGGTGCTGAGATGCCTCCAAAATTTGGCCCCCTTTCTCCCTGACATTATAAAAATTAGATCTTGGATTTTCTCATTAGAATATTTGATGGAATAATGCAGAAAGTCAACTTTTTATTTATTTTAAAGATTGTAGGCTCCAAATTACCCTGAGACTTTTTAAAATATCTATTGCGGTGAAATTGCGATAACTCTACTGAGTCCCATAGTGGGTAGACGCTGGCATTCTAAATAAACTCGTGAGCTTTATGTGACTAGCTTAGTCTCCTATTTTTAGCCCATTGCTAAAGGCGTGAAGACAAGCAGCTGTAACAGTAACTGTAGCTCGGTTTTTTGGGTACCTCAGGTCTTTATAGCCATCCGAGTTCCTTCTTCCTTTAGCAGCAACAGACAATTAGTTACTCCTCTGTTAGAATGGACTGTGGGAAAGTAAAGATGCCTGCCAATCAAATCTGCCCAGTTTGGGAAGAAGTGCTTGTGCATTGCTGGTGTCCCCCGTTCTTACCATCTTATGGTCATTAGCCAGACCCTGGCCTCCTTCTGTTGCTGAATCCAAAGCAGAATCTCTGCTAGCAAAATTGTAGTGTGTAATAAATGTTGAAAGTTAGGGATCCTGAGGGAAATGACATGAAAGCACTTAGAAGTAATCTAAACACAGATATTAGAATTTCAGGGTTCCAGCTGTGACTAAGAGCAGGTAAGAGTGTTACCCATCGTTCCCCAACAATAAGAACAGATTAGATCATCCACAAAAAGCACACATTTTCTTGGATCTAGGAAACGGATCCGCAAAGAAGTCAACTAGTCTGAGGTTAAGGGAAGGCCGGTGTCATACGGAAAGACAAGGGGAGAGAGAGAGAGAGAGAGAGAGAGAGAGAGAGAGAGAGAGAGAGAGAGAGAGAGAGACGAGACGAGACAGAGAGATCCTGTCAGGGCTCAGAGAAAGACTGGGTCACTTTGCCAGCAGTTAGGAAGAGTTCTGTTAAAGACTTGGATGAATTACTGAAGTTTGGATATGGGTACTACTCAAACAAGGATAAAACATATCTATCTGTGGGCTTTTTTTTTAAACATTGGCCACAGTCACAAGGATTATTAAGAGTAGGGCCGGAGGGCTGGAGAGATGGCTCAGTGGTTAAGAGCATTGTCTGCTCTTCCAAAGGTCCTGAGTTCAAATCCCGGCAACTACATGGTGGCTCACAACCATGTGTAATGAGGTCTGGTGCCCTCTTCTGGCATGCAGGCATACATACAGACAGAATATTGTATACATAATAAATAAATAAATATTTAAAAAAAGAGTAGGGCCGGAGCCTAAAGAATGCTTAAGTTTATAATCAGACTGGGAGGGGGATTATACCATAAAACAGCCAGGATCCTCTGCTGAGTCCTTCTCTCTTTGAGGAATGAAGGCCTTAAGACACAGAGACAGCAACAAACCTTGGAAATCTCAAGTCTTTGTTGCTGGAGGATGGGTAAAAGAAAACCTACAAAATGCCATTTTGGGCCCTCACCATTTGAGACCCCCTTTGTAGTCCATAAAGGAGAGAGAGGCAGAATCAAAAGAAAACCTCAGCCTGGGGACCCAGAGACAAGAGACAACTCTTATCTCTCTCACACCGTCTCCTGCCACACCAGACAATATTGAGAACAAAACCAGTTAAGGTAGGCGGGTCTAAAAGAACTGATTATTATGTTAAAAAGTATTTTTGAAAATGATGTACAAATGTGCATAACTATTAAATCTCACTGAAGACATGGAGCCCTAAAGAAATGGTCACATGAAAATGAAAGGCTGGGGGAGGGGGATTGGGGGATGGCTCAGCTGTTAAGAGCACTGGCTGCTCTTCCAGAGGTCCTGAGTTCAATTCCCAGCAGCCATCTGTATTGAGATCTGATGGCCTCGATGGTCAAGCAGGCATATATGCAGGCAGAACACTATCTACATAATAGATAAATAAATAAATCTTTTAGAAAAATAAAAGGGGAGTGAGACATAGCCAAGACAGCAAATGCCCTTAAAAGACTCCTCAGTGGACTTGACACATTTGAAAGAGTTGGTGAATTTGAAGCTTAAAGACAGACCACTAGCCAGGCAGTGGTGGCACACACCTTTAATCCCAGGATTTGGGAGGCAGAACTCTGAGTTCAAGGCCAGCCTGGCCAGCAAGTTCCCGGACAGGCAGGGCTACACAGAGAAGCCCGTCTCAGGGAGGAGTGCAGGGGAGACAGACCAACAGGCACTATCTAAACTGAAACACGGAAAGAGGAGCAGGTCGGGAGGAAAGCAGCCAGAACCGAGCATTCCGCTGGTTGGACGAGAACATGGCAGCTGACATATGAGCTTTGGAATCCCAGAAGGAAAAAGGAGTGAAAATGAAGCAGATAAATATTTGAAGTGATAATGGCTGAGACTTTCCCAAAAGTAGTAAACTGAGAATTGAGTACATTGCTTATCAGAGCTTTGCAAGTCAGGGGACAGAGTACGCAGGCCTTAAAAAGTTACCAGGCAATCAATAGAGGTCAACTTAGAATTTAAAGGAAAGAGCTATCAGAATTGAAGAGTTTCTTTAAAAATAATAAAAAAAATTAATTCCTAGTGTAAAACATGTTAAAGGAATTCCTTCAGATTGAAGAACACGCTGATAGGAAGTTTGCCCTGCATGGGGGCTGGAGAGAGTGATTGCTCAGCGGGGAAGAATGCACACTGCTCGGCCAGAGGAATTGACTTCAGGGTCCAGGAGCCATGGCAGGTGCCTCCCAATCACCTGTCACTCCAGCTCCAGGGTTGTCGTATGCCCCCTTCTGGCCTCTTCAGGCGAACACACACATGACATCACTCACACAGACATACATGCATACACTTTTTTTTGTTGTTGTTTTTGTTTTTGAGACAGGGTTTCTCTGTGTAGCTTTTGAGCCTGTTCTGGCACTCACTCTATAAACCAGGCTGGCCTCGAACTCACAGAACCACCTGTCTCTGCCTCCCAAGGGCTTAAAGGCATGTGCTACCACCACTGGTTGACAGATACTTAAATAATATAAAATCTTTGAAAAAGGTTTGTTCTATACAAACAAATGAAGATCTCTGAAAACAGTTAAAAGTAGTATGAAAGTAGTAGAGACAACCAAGAAATAGCAAGGCTGCTTGGTTTAAAGGGGCCTAAAAAAAGCATAGCTGTGAAGAGGAAAGGGGATAGTGAAGGGGCGAGGGGTTTTGATGGGGAGGGAGGCAGAAAGATCGTAACAGCCGGCAGTGGGGAGGACTGTGGCAAAACAGGCTTCGTTAGGCACGACAGAAACATTGAACTCATGAACTCAACGCAGATACGGTGGCTTAGACAAGACCTGTGCATATAGCTTAAGGCTATGTAGCATTAATTTCTTGGAAGAAAACAATAGCATCATATAAAGAAACAAACAAATAAAATGGCATTCTACTATATGTTATAGCAAAGCAAAAAAAAAAAAAACCTCTATAATGGTTTTTTTTCTGTCTTCAGTATTTTTGGGGTATGTGTATATGTATGCATGTGTTGGTATACATGTAAGAGCACTTACTCATGCATCTGTATGCATGTGGAGGCTAGAAATCAAGTGTTGCCCCTTGGGAGTTCTCTGAGTCTCTCTCTAGGACCTGGAGCTTGCCAAGTAGGCTGGGCTGACTGGGCAATGAAGCCCTGGGTCTGCCTGTCTCCACGTCTCTAGCACTGGGTTTGCAAGCATGCACCTTCAAGCTTCCTTTTTTACCATGGATGCCAGGGACGAAAGTGAGGTCTTCACACTTGCACAGTGAGCCATCTGCCCAGCCCCATTACTGCAGTCTCTGTTCCCTGCTCACCCTCCTCGGTCCCATGTGAAGAACAGACATCTGCTCAGAAACCACTGTCGTTCAGCGAGTTGGAGCAGTCACGCAGACATCTGACTGAAGAGTCTTCCAGGATAACAAGATGGCGTATTGCCTGATGTGTGTGTGAGAAGCTTGTGTGAGGAGCACAATGGGACGAGTGTGACCGGAACATGTCAGACAGGAAGTGGGTGCAGGGCGATCAAGTCTGAAATGCAGGAGGGCCCAGAGGGTGAGGTCCTAGCCAGCCGTGCCATGGTAGGAAGGGCTGCAGAGTGTTTGCTTTTCTTCTCCAAGCATGCACATGCTCCTCCTTTAGGTCACGACTAGTTTCTTCCTCCCAGTGAAAGGGCAGCTGCATGGAGGAAGCTCCCGACCCTGAATTACGATGCATTAGTTCATGCTTAACTGTTTGAATGGCTACATAGGCCTCAGCTTTGCATTTCTTAGTGCACAAGATGCTGGTTATCAGGCTGTAAGTCACACTGTGTGAGTACTTCTCGTCTTTCAGGGTACAGATGACTGGGAATAAACAGTGCCTGGGAGTGACCCGTATGCTCATTTGGCAACAGGCAAGCAATTCTACAGAACACCAATGAGGGTAGTTGTGGAAAGAGAAACAACAGAGTGGTCTTTAAGGGACAAGGGTCATTTTTCACAAAGTTACCACCATCAGTTAACTGACAGTTGCAGCAATGTCCCTCAGCCTGCTCATATGAAGGAAACATGGTTTCTGCCCTAGAAGGGCTCCCAAACTAAACCGCAGCATTTGAAGGAGATCATGAAAAGCATTGGCGTGTGCCTGGGAATTCACCTACAGATCTGATTAATCTTTTGTGACAGAATTGGGGAACCTATTACTTTCTCGTAGCTTAGGGGAGAAGCTGCGGCATCTTCTGGGAGTTCAAGAACTAGACCTTGAGAAGCCGTGGGAATGAGATGAATTGGTAGAAAACAATAACATTTGCACAGCTGGACCATCTGGTGCGTTATTCAGACGTAGCTGAGTTTGTCACCGAAGGCAGCCATAAAGCACCAGAGGAAGATAAGAGCTGACATCTCCCCCTCATTTTCCAAGGCTTAATTACTTTCCTTCCTTACATTCTGGAAATGAGAACTTCATTTGCAATGGCCTCGGCATTTTGTAAAATGCAATCCTTTTAAAGGCATTTTGAGATTAGAAACACTTAGGACAAGAATATCACATCTTCATAGTCCACTCTATGTGTGCCCTCCTTCCGCACAGGTACCGCTGTGCACTTCTGTACAGAGAACACCTGCTTTAGCTGCCAGTAATTTAAAGACATTCCATTCCTTAGAGTGATATAGTGGGGCTTCTATAGTTTGTTTTGGGTTTTGAGACAGGGTTATGCTGTGCCTCAATCTTGCTATCCTCCTGTCTCTGTCTCTGAGTACATCTTGCTGAAGTCTATCCTTGAATGCAGATTGTTGATATGAGTCCCAGCTCTTTCCTAATTGGTCTGGGGCAAATCACTCACCCTTTGGAGGCTTCAGTTTCTACATCTTAAAATAAAGATAATTCTAAGTGCACTCAGTAGATTTAAAACCAGAGCGCATGAAGTTGAGGGGAAGTAATTGTGGGGTAGGGAAAGAATGAAGGGGAAGGAATGTAAACTGCTTTGGGTGGGTTACTTAGTCTAGGGGTTGTAACCCACCCTGGCAGTTCAGTTATGCCAGGGTCACGGAGAGGCACTATCTGGAAGATAAGTGGGCTAGGAGAGAAGGAGGCTAAGTGGGGGGTTCTTGTCAAAGCCTCCGTTTATAAGAGATGGGGTACAGCTTATATAGGGTAAGGAGTTGGAGGGTGGGCACAGGGGCCTGGGCTCTTGCAGCGTGGTTCACGTTGGTCACGTAGTCCAGGAGGTTACCTTCGGTCAGGACACGTAGGCCAGGAAGTCACAACTAGGAGATGACACACCTAGTTCTCTAGATAGTTTGGAATGTGGGGCAGGTTCCGGTAACAGATAGCTCTCCATTAATAGCCAATTTGGGTGTGGGGTAGGCTCTGTCAATAGAACGATTCCTAACACAATTAGGGGTGTGGAGTTCTCTGCAGACTCCCCAGGGCGATGGTTCCTGCAATAATCTAGGAGGAAATGGCTCCTGACAAAGGAATGGGGGTGGACTCGACCGAAACATATTATATGCATATATGGAATCTTCAAACAATATAAAAAAGTTAATGAAGGCAATCTTCTTATAGCATGTGCCTCATAGACTTGTTGAAAGAAACAAGTGAGTTAATTCAGAGTTTAGATCAGTGAGCGTCACATAGTAAGAACCGTACGCTGCTTTGGTCAGCATAGCATCAATAATAAGAGTTTCTGCTACCCAGCCAAGTGGATGGAACACCACTTTCCAGTTATTTTTAGACTGACAGGACAAAGGTTTCTCCCAGAAGCTCATGAGCAAGGCTATGCTTTATACTACGGATAGAGAAGATTCATCAACATTACTCCAGCAGCAATGAGCACGACTCTCTTATTACATTATGGTTACGGATCAGGTTATGCTCGGTGCTTTCCAGTCGGCAGGCATTTGCTGAATTCCTCCTGCTTGAATGAGATGTTGAGGATCCAACAGGGAACTCAAGGGCTGCTTCCTGCCTGGGATGAAGATGTTATTAACGTTCTTTGGCCATGAAGAAATTGAGCCCTGGGGCTGGAGAGATGGCTCAGTGGTTAAGAGCACTGCCTGCTCTTCCAAAGGTCTTGAGTTCAATTCCCAGCAACCACATGGTGGCTCACAACCATCTGTAATGAGGCCTGGTGCCATCTTCTGGCCTTCAGGCATACACACAGAATATTGTATACATAATAAATCGATAAATATTAAAAAATTGAGCCCTTATGAATTTAAACAGCTTATTTGTTACCTGGTTACTATGTGAAGTTTCTGAAGAGCCATTTGACCCCAGAGTGTGTGTTCTGCCCACTCCATTTTGCTTTTCCCTTGGCAGAGCAATAAAGAACATTGGAGATTCAACCATAAGGGCACATTTGGGATTGTTTGACTATCACACAGAATAATGTTGATAATGGGTTGTAATGCATTATCTTAAAATAACAACACAAAAGCCCAAATCCTGAGTCATAAAGAGATGTGGCAGCCGGAAGAGAAGGCTCTTCTAAGACAGACACTTATATAAAGAAAAAAGGAGGGCCTGGAGAGATGGCTCCATGGTAACAGCACTGACCATTCTTGCAGTGGACCTGGGTTCAGTTCCTAGCATTCGCGTGGTGGTTCACAACCATCTGGTGACTCTAGTCCCAGGGCACACAAGCCCCTCTTCTGATTTTCAGGGGCACCAGGCATTTACATGGTGCTCTACATGTATGCTAAACACCCATGTGCATAAAATAAAGTAAATCTAATTTTTAAAAAAGAAATTGTGAAATTAGAGAGCTTATCATCATTTCCAAACCTCAATTTAATAATAATCGATTAAACCAAGTATCAGTAATGAATCCTAGTTATTAGATAAAATCGTGTTAGGGATCTGGGTGTTAACAGTCTTTCTGCACCCCACTGATTGTGTTTTCCTTATCAAATACAGTTCAGTGTGCATTGGTGTGGTTGTGGAGCGAGAGAGAGGGGCGAGAAAAAGAGATGAATAATCTGGGGAAGGAATGTAGATGTTCTTGTGGGGCTGGAGAGATGGCACAGCTGTTAAGAGCACTGGCTGCTCTTCCAGAGGTCCTGAGTTCAATCCCCAGCAACCACATGATGCCTTGCAACCATCTATGGTGGGAACTGATGCCCTCTCCTGGCATGAAGTCATACATGCAGACAAAGCATCCAGATACATAAAATGAAATAAGTAGACATTCTTGTAGTCTTTCACCTTTGGACATTTTTAGAATTTGAGGATGGGAAAAATGCTGAACACTATAGTTCTTTGCAGACTAACTAAAGCCCGGCAACTGGCTATATCCATAAGTAGCACTAGGGAAGGTGGAAGTTCCCTTTACCTCCAGGAAGACTTGTTCACTGCATAGTTTCCAGAATCGCAGGTCTTTGCATGCACTGACGAATAGAGTTTAGCTAATGTGTCTGAATTCCAGTTTCTGAGAAAGCAAATCTAATTACTCTAACTCTGGTTCAAATTCAGTTGGCTCTAGGCTAGTCACCAGCAATGGCGTTGCTAAGAATGTTTTAACTGTACAGATACACTGTGGAGCCAATGTCTGGGGTGGGAAGGGTTTGAACATCAGCTGGCTGGGTCCCTCCAAAGGGTCTATCACAGAGGGTGTCTGCTGAGCTACATTGTCATGAAGAGCGAATGGGGGTTTGCCAGGAAAAGCAAGTGGTGTGTTGGCAGTCCGCTAGGGAGAAGGTTCCACACAGACATTGTTCTCCAAGGCGAAGAACACACAACATCTGCTCCCGACATGCACAAATCAATAAATTAAACATCTACTTACTATTCTATATTATAAACTAGACACACTGGTTCAGCCTAATGGGTATGAAATGAAAGTAAGTCAGAGTTCACAGATTCCCTTCCCTGACCCCAGTGTTTTATGAGTGTTTCTATTTCTCAACACCTCAACAGTTTCTATTTATGGCTGGGACTCGTTTGTGGCCATTCCCACATTTATTAGCACCTACAGGGGCTTTTAATTTGGTTTCATAAAGCAAAATGAAAAAAGTAATTAAAATCTTTATGCCTACTTACTTCGGAACGAATTGAGTATAGGTTCTTATTTTCTCCATTGATGGTTTGGACTTGCCAGTCATGAGTCTGTTCTTGAAATTAGCAGACACTTAATCTCTCTTTCCTTGGAACTGGCTCCCATTCTCGGCTCTCCCATGAGTTCTGTACTTATTGTTTGGAATATTGATCTTCTAGCACTTTTTCTTCTTCTTTTCCTCTTCAAGCCTTTTTATCAGAGACTTCTGTCCTGTAGAACCGGAACGTGTAAATATATATACACTTTATCTGAGGATACACAGCATATGCGAACTAATAGATTATATGTCACAAATGTCTCACTAATTTTTAAAGAAGGGAACTAAAATAAAAATAAGTGGATATAATAATAGCGTCATTGAACATAGGACTTATATTAGGATTCTCCAGGGATGAGAATAAATGGAATATGTCTATATCTATGATAGCTAGGATATCATACACAATATATAATATAGTATAGTACAATATAGAGTATATTTATACAGCAGAAAGAGAGACAGAGAAGAAAGTTTGTTAAGGATCATGATTGTAGACCTTTAAATCCAAATCTATAGATCAGCTTGCAGGTTGGAGACCCGAGAAATCAAGTCAAGGGAAGTTTGCTGGAAGAATTTCCTCTCCGTCAGGGAAAGGCTAGTTGTAACCTGCCCAGCGGGTCAGTTATTCCAGGGTCCTGAAGAGGCGCTATCTGAACAAAACATGTGCAGGAAAGAGGAACGAGGCCAAGCAAAATTCTCTTGTCAAAGCCTCACTTTATTAGTGAAATGGTTGTGGCTTATATAGCCCTTGAATGAGGAATTTGGCTTGGGATGGGGGCAGGGGCCTGGCAAGGGCAGGAAGGGATCTTGCCGGGGCAGCAATGGTCACGAGTCGACACAGCTAGTCTTTTTCTTAGGCCTTCAGCTAAATAGACAAGGCCCACTGACGCTTTAGAAGGCTACCTTTACTTGAAGCCTAGTGATTTTAATATCACTTAGAAATGATTTTCCCAGCCTCATCCAGCTGCATCAGCCGAACATCTGGCTACTGTGGATCAGCCACGTTGACATGTAAAAGGGGTCAGGAGCTACTGTAGTCTCTTAGAGTGCCGTGATTTTTCATTCATCACAATGTAGGACCCATAGATTTGACAAATCATCGTAATTACTAAGTTATCAATAATAACTCTTTCCTCTTGACCATGCTTTCTTCTGGGTTTGTCTTTTCACTGGACTCTTTCACTGTGGGTGATTTCAAACTGTGTCTCCATGTGTGCTGGCCTTTTTATGCTTGTGCAAGCCTGACTGTGCTTGGAAACACCCTTACTTCAACTACATATACGTGCAGCGTTTTAGCTGTTATGAAACCCTGGCTGCAGTAATGTCTTCCGTCAACCCTTGCAGACATCCCTCTGTTAAGCTCTTACACTGGGTGCTGCTGCCGGGACAAAAATCTAACACTGAGCTGGTTCTCGTTCTTCTGACCGGCTTTCCCACTGGCGGAATTTGGGCTTTTCTTTTTGTCTTTCGTGTTCTCGCATTTGCCCATAAAGAATCTAGTTACTGGGCCGGTCATCAAGTCTACAGTTCTGAGTTTGATCCCTGGGTCCTACATGCCGGAGGGAGAGAAGCAACTCCAGCAAGTTGACCTCTGACCTCCACACATGTGTTACCTCGCCACCACCACATACACATAAACAATTTTAAAGACTTTAAATACATTTTTTTTTGTATTTTATGTGAGTTCTGGTCTCTGAACTTTTAAAATTTGAAGTGTACATATTTTTTCCTTGATCATTTATTTACGATATTTTTGATATCAAAATTTTCGATATTACCTTGATCATTCATTTTCTGTTCTGTTCTGCCTTCTTTATTCTACTTTTCCTCCCAGGCTTCTGTCCTATAGAGCTCAACCTTTTTGTTGCTTTTCTTCATATCTTTAAAGCTTTCGTTCTCTAACCTTTTGGATATTTTTCCATAGACTTTTGGTCTTCCACTCTGCCTTTTAAGTCTCTCAATTCAGCTCTTTGATTTGTTCAATGAGTTCTTTATTTTATCGATGACTATTTCCATATGTAGGGTCTTTAGCTTGCTTTCCTTCTTTTTATCTCTCTGAGAAGTGTTCTTTGTATTTAGATTATTGTTTTTTTCTATCCTATCTACAGCTTCTGCCTTCTCTCCTGTGACTGAGATGGCTCTCTTTCCCAGTGTGTATGGTTCTCAGGTGTGTTTACTCCTTCTAGGGATTCTTATCCACTGTAGTGTGCCAAATGCTTTGGCCAGTGATGTGTCCCTGGAGGGATAGACATAAAGCTTAGGCCTCAACTAGGCTATGAATGAATGGCAGGAGGACCTGAGTGTGAGTCTAAGACCTCGGGCACTGCATTGCTCCTGTTTATCTGACTCTGAACACACACACACACACAAACACCCCCCCCCCACACACACACACACGATGTATGCACACACACAGAGGGGAATCTCACATACTCAGGGAATCTGCTCATTTCCCAAGTGTCTGTCTATGCTGTGATTATCTCACCTGCCACACACTAGCGGACCATGTGCTTGTTATGCCCAGATCCGCAAAGTCCCCCCCCCAACCAATAAAAAGACCGAGTCCCATATGTAAAAGCAAAGAGCCTTTATTCTTATACAAGTTTACAAACTCCATCTCTCTGTGTGTCCAATGTATAGGAATAAATGGAGAGCCCTGAGCTCAGTTAGAGTTGCATTTTTATAGTAGTAAGGGTGGGGGTGAGGGATTTCTAATGTTCAGGACCTCTGATTGGCTGACATTTGTCTAGGGGTGTCATGGTGAGTGTGTGCTGGAAGGTGGTCCTAGCTACAACAGTTGGAACCTTAGGCATTTCCTTTGGATGGTCTCTTCTTGGGTGGTGCTTGGGTAATCTCAGTTTGTGGTCCTTCCTGCACCCAGGTATTGCTTCAGAATAAACTACTGAGACTCAGGCCTCCTTTAAGCTTGTCAAGGCTGGCTCCTACTGTGCTCAGGATCACCTGGCCCACCTTCATTCTTCTTGATCATCTTCACCCACCCCAGCCAGGACCTAACACTACCCTGACTCCTGCATCCCCTGGCTACAGAGACTGGTTTGCCTCTTCCATCAAGCCCAAAGACAGACCTAGTAAGTTGTAAAATACAAAAAAAAAAAAACCAAAAACCAACGCACACAGACAGACACAGATACACATACACTCACCAAAATAAAACAAAACAAAATCACCAAACAAATAAACAAAAATCCTAAAACAAAACCCACAACAAACAGAGACTGTCGTGTGCAGAACATCTCTGCAGAACTCTGTTCTCTGGCTCCCCTTTTTGCTGACCTGTCATTTCCTCTCCAAACTGGGATTCACCCATGTCTTCTTCCGAATCTCTCTCTCTCTCTCTCCTAGATTCCAGATGTTCTCTCTTGCTTTCATGACACATCCAGAGTTGGGGTCAGGGGAAGAAGTTGGTGGCTTTTGTTCCTTCTTGCTTCCTGGCAGCCAGTCTATGATCTGCATGCATGCGGGTCAGAAACACCTCCGGCGTGTGGATCTAGGCTGCTCAATGTGTCCTCCGTTGCACTGGCTCTGCCTTTTTCTCTTCTCCTATGTATGCTGTGAGGCTCTGCCCCACTCAGGCCTCTGTTTCATGTTAGGCTGCATAAGGCTGGGTACTTTTCCCTCAGGGAGAATTAAAAGTCCCTGTGGCCACAAGGGTGCAGGCTTAGATTCTTGGTTTGTTTTATTAATCTCGTGTAGTTCGGACAAGACTCAAAAACGATACTGGCCAAGGCTGGCCCTGAACTGCTGATCCTCCTGCCTCTACCTCCCAAGTGCTGATTTTGTAGGCATTTGCTGCCACACTGAGTTTAAAATCTGGTTCTTGGCTGGGTGGTAGTGACACACATCTTTCATCCCAGCAGTGGCAAAGGCAGAAGCAGGCCGATCTCTGTGAGTTCGAGGCTAGCCTGGTCTACAGAATGAGTTCCAGGACAGGCTCCAAAGCTACAGAGGAAAACAAAACAAAAATTTCAGCTCTTAGCTAAGTTCATCCACTATCTGAATTAGCATCCATGAGTTCAAGGTCATCCTGAAAGCGGGTGGGCTTCCTGGCTTCCATAGAGAGACTCTGTAGGCTGTAGGTGACCATCCACTAACTGTATCTGCACTTGTGAGTTCAGAGGCAGCCTGGGATGTAGATGGGCTTCCTGGCTTCTACAGAGAGGCTCTGTATTCCCGGGGGAGATTACACTAAAGATGCCAGCTCTCCATTCCTGTGCTCTACCTCAGCTAGAAGAATGCACCTTCCTAATCCTCCTGTAGGGACAGATTAGCACCAAGGACAGAAAGGCCAGCAGAACAGAGTGATGTAGCCCACTAGAAAAGAACGTGTGACGGGCACAAGTTCCACGGCTTCTGGACCTTAGCTTGGCTGTTATTATTTTGCCTTTACTAAGTCCTTAAGCCTCTGTTTCTTCACTTGTAAATAGAAATCATGTTCATTTATACACTAGAAGTCTGCTTTGAAAACAAAGCGTTATTTAAAGATTAAAAACAACCGCCCAGAACGGGGCCTGGCATTAAGACTATAATTGCTACCATTTTTATTTTTATGGACCCTCCAAGGCTTCCAAGCCATGGGGAGTAGGCACAGGAATGCCTGAATGTCAGTGTCTGGCCCCTGCCAGGCCCAGCCCATGCTGGCACGTCTGAGGAGGACCACAAAGGTTGGTGAGTGACTGGGACAGGATGTCAGGGTGTCAGACCAACTCATCTCCATCCCCTCACTCACCCTCTACATCAGGACACAGATCTACTGGAAAGCAAAAAGATATTAATGATGCTTACATACTTGATGCGTACATTTTAGCATCCGGATTTAGGCAGTCTAGCATTAATTTAGAAGTATCACTTTTCCCCGTCTGACAAGTCATGAAATACTTTAATCAAATGCTTCCCCTGCAATGCTGTGATTTCACAGCTTGGAACAGCCCCTGCGCAGTGCTCAAGTGCATCTTCAGGAGAACGCAAACTTTCTAACTCTGCTTGGTGGTGTCACTAGCAACTTTCTTCTGCCTCATGAACACACACTCGCCTAACCTTAGAAAGAGGGCTTGAATTCTGTTGTTCGTTATGGTCTCTTAGAGCGACTTGAAATGACTTGAGACGTGAGCTGTACTGCTGTCATGGAGGAATAATTAACACATCTGTGTTCAATTTCTTTGCCTTGCTAAAAGACCCAGTTTTAACAAGGTTCTCAATAACTGTAATTCTAGACCTCAGGAAGCTTAGTTGGAGGATTCTGAATTCGAGGTTAGCTGGGCTCAGGGAGTTCCAGTCTGGTTTGGGCTATAGAGAGAGACTGTATCTCACTCCCCACAAAACAAATAAAAAATGTGACCATTTTAGGGAAATGTATTCTTTAAAAAGTCATTTTATTTTAGCGCCCTGTATCTCTCACAGCACTGTATTATGTATGGAACATAGAGCAATTATCTTCCCGATAGATAAGTTTGGGGGTTAAAACACAGTGCACCTTATATTTTAGTATCTATGGTTAATTATTTGTTCTTTTATGACCCTAGGATAAGCTAGTACCTTATTGTGTTAGAATGAAGGCTGAGATAATGTTACTAAGGTCCAAGGGACAGTGTCTATCGCATTGGGAGGGCCCTGCGGGTTATTGCCATTAGTAGTTATTATCATCATAGCTGTGTTATTAGTGCTCCCTCCCATCCTCGTGCAAGTGAGAAACAAGAGAAAATAGGCTTAGAGCTTTCCCATCGCCTCCCCCAGGTGTGGCCTAGGGCTTTGTTGGAAGGACAACCATTCTCAAATGTGTGTTAAGTCTCTTCAGCATCCACGATGTGTCCCTGATACGGCTGCTGGTTGTGTCTGTTTGAGTCCTGTTAGAAAACTACAAAGACCAGATGGCCTTTCTCCTTAACTGGCAGCAGTTGAACACCTACCTTTCCTATGTCACAGATGCCACTGCAGGAGGTGTGGCCTTCTCACACCCAAAGCCAGAACCCGAGGCATATCTAGTTCCCATAAGTCTCTAGACCCCTTCTGAGGACATGCAGACTTCCTTTTCCCAGCCCCCTTCAGCAAAAGGAAAGCAGACATCAATTACTTCACAAGTCACTCATCTCAGGGCTTCAAAGTGCAGGTAAGTAGCAGGACAGCCTTCCAAGCCTGCTTGGCAATATCAAGAGCAGCAGAGTCGTTAGTTCAGGCACTGTAGCTTCCAAGAGAAGGGGAAACACTGTTCTCCCCCCCCTGCTCTCCCTTCTTTGATCTTAAAACTGAAGAAACCTGACTAATTAAAAAAATAACAGCAAATTGGGATTTCCCTCATAATAATCATGTTCTTCATCCTATGGCTCTAAAGGCCAATCTGACAGGGACCCATATTCCAATGTGACCCAACCAAATGTAATTATTAGGCCAAGTTAGGAAAACCTGGCAATGTGATTTATTGTCATGCTAAAGAAAGCACTGTCTTGGAGTTGATAGAATGAAGGGTACTTTAAGACAATTTTACTCAAGTTTGGAGAACATTTCACTATCAGAATGGATTGGAGTTTGACATGCACAGAAGGCAGACAGATGTGTATCAAATAGCATCTACAGCATATGAAAGTTAATTTTTCATGACCAGTAAGAGATAAATATAGCAATGTTCCTCATTTGAAAGTGTCATTTACATCGAATAGAAGTGTGATATATTGTATGTTGGGGCGGGGTGTGCTCAGTCTATAAATAGCCTGCTTTGGAATCCTCATCTTGGAGTGGTTAAGGGAGCGAGGGAGGGGAGGGTGGTGGAGGCCTCTGCCTACGAGCTTCGGCCTAGCTGTCTGCAGCTCTGACATCTGGTTGTCTTCAGAGTTCATTGGGCTCATCATCCTCTCTCTCTCTCTCTCTCTCTCTCTCTCTCTCTCTCTCTCTCTCTCCTTGGTCCTCTTTCTTACTTTGTCTTTGTAAATGATGCCATTGTCTGGATAGAAAAAAGAAGAATCATATGCTCTGGAATCACCCTCGACTTTGCCTTTTCCTTACACCTAAGTCCAGGTCATTAACTGTTAGTCTTCCTTACCCTGGACCGTCATAGGTTTAGACCATTGGAAACAGCCCGCTCAGCACAGCGCTCTTGTGTTTCCAAATGAATCTCTTTCTAGTCAGATGTCATAAGGGAAAACTGTACACACACAGGTATCTAGAACTGGAGGCATGGCATGCCGTGTAGCGGGCACATGAGAACACTCAGGTTTGATTGGGAGCGGGGATAGAGTTGGTTGTGGTTTCCATAGGACGGTTTGGCCAAGGAAGACGAGAGGTTGGCCAGTTAGGGCAATTCTGGCAGGTACTGGAGCGTGGGAATAGTCGCTAATTGCCAGTACTTGTTTCTCAGTGATGAGGAAAGTGAGTAGAAGCCCAGGTAGAAAAACTAGAGGAAAGAGGTGTTGGGGGAGGGGGGAGAGGGGTGAAAAATGAGAAGCTATGTAATTGGTTAATCCTGAAAGGGGCGGTCCTCCCAGGATCAGCAGAAACACAGTTAATACACCTGTTCCCAGTCTCCTCACAGCCATGCTTCCCAGCCAGCAAGAAAGCCCTGAGGAGAAAAAGCATGGCGTGGCTCTCCAGTCCTCATTCCATCAGTAAAGCCTTTTCCAACATGACACTGAGTGATCTGGTCCCTGACCACCCCAACCTTAGCAAGCCTCTTGGTTTATGAATCCCCAGTCACGTTAGCTTGCTCTCAGTTCCTTACATGTGCCGTGGTCCCTCCATGGGCCTCTACACACGCAGCACACAGGCACACACACACATGCTCACACACATACACGCTCACACACACACACACACACACACACACTCACACACACACACACACACACTCACACACGCTCTCACTCACTCCTCTCTGCACGAAATAACTTCCCTACTTTCTTGCCTCTGTGGTTGTACCTAACCTCTCTGGCCATCAGCCGAAGCAGCACTTCCTCAAGAAAATCCCTCCTTCCCAGACTCAGAGCATGTCTGCCACAAGGGCCTGTAACGTTTTATGCTTCTCCTTGCATGTGCCTATCAAGGTTCGAGACTGGATACTCATTTATTTTAATTTAATTAGGATTAACTTCTGCTGTTTGACTCACAGTGCATCCTCAACCCCTCGCAGGCCACCTCAATACATGTGGAAGCCTCCTGTGTCTGTGCACGGACAGATTCCATTCTTGGCTTAGGATACAGACAATATTTCAACTTAAAGACTCATTTGGAAAATTGGGAATGATTTTCCTAAGCGTGTTTTTAAAAACATGTTCAAAGTTGACACCTAATGGCATTGAGTGTCATATTCTTGGGGGTGATAGGAACTGTACCAAACTGTCTCTCTTGTATCACAACGAGCAGTCAGGCATCTGGCACAGTGTGGAACACAGAGAAATAGATTTTGAAAGACCACAAATGCATGGGAAATTTTGTTTTTCTCACGAGAATAATTTTCTCATGAGAACCATGAAGTTTTTTCTTAATGTCTAATGGCATGTTTCATGACTGTATTTAGTATGTGTGTATGTTGTATGTGCATGTGCTTATGCTCACATGCATGAACATGGAGGGTAGAGGAGGGCATTACTTCCTATTACAGTCTTTGACACTTTTAGATTAAAAACTTTTAACATGTGTGGGTGTTTTGCTTGCATGTATGTCTGTGCACCATATGCATGCCTGGTGTCTGAAGAGACTAGAATAGAGTACTGGGTCTCTTGGGACTGGAGGAAAAGATGGTTGTGAGCTACCATATAGGTGCTGGGAATTGAACCTGGGTCCTCTGCAAGAACAGCAAGTGCTCCTAACTACTGAGCAACTGCTCCAGTCCCATCTGTCTGAGTTTTTGAAACAGAGACTCTTACTCAACCTGAAGCTTTACTGTTTCAGTGAGGTTGACTGGCTAGTGAGCCCTTAGAATCTACCCATCTCCACCTTTGAGCACTGGGGTTGCCAACACATGCAGCCATGCCTGCATGCAAACACATGTAGCATGCTTGGATATGAACACATGCAGCCATGCCTGGATTCGAACACATGTAGGCATGCCTAGACGTGAACACATGCAGCCATGCCTGCATGCAAACACATGTAGCCATGCTTGGATATGAACACATGCAGCCATGCCTGGCTTTTGCATGGGTATGGGGATTTGAACTCAGGCCTTCTTGCTTGCATAGTTCTTGTACTGAGACACTTTTCCAGCTCCTCATGGCTGTCTCTTTAGGGGATGGTGATCTGTGTGACAATCATTTTAGATGGGAACAGATAGGGGATTCTGTGTGTTCCTCTTAATCACTTATGAAAGTTTCATTATGAAAAAATGGCACAGCAACCTCCTCTTGATGTTTGTTAAGAAAAAAAGCATAAAATGAAGAAAAAGAAGAGTTTTAGATTTCATGTTTTTATAAAAAGAGAGTATCAGATGCGTATCTTAACTTCAGTGCCACAGACCAGAGGGGACAATGCCATCAAGGGACTCCAGATTCTTACAGAAGATGCCAAAACTTTTTGCTTTGTATCATTCACAGGGGACTTTTAAAATACTTTAAAATAGGATAACATTTTATGTATATGTGTGAGTTATGTGTGTGTCTGTGTAGGTTGGGGTTGGGGAGTGCCAATGGAGGCCAGAAGAAGAGCTGTATCCCCTAGTCCTGGAGTCACAGGTGGGTGTGAGCTGTCTGATATGGGTGCTGGGAACCAAACTCTGGTCCTTTGCAACAGCAGTGAATGCTCTTACCTGCTGTACTGTGTCTCCGTCCCCCTAATCTTTTCCCATAGTATTACTGCATTGTCTATATAATCTGGGTTTATTTTCCTTTGAGATTTAAGGAAGCTCTATAATAAGATCCACAGACAGGGGCTGGAGAGATGGCGCAGAGGTTAAGAGCACTGGCTGCTTTTCCAGAGGTCCTGATTTCAATTCTCAACAACCACATGGTGTCTCACAACCATCTGTAATGGGATCTGGTGCCCTCTTCTGGCCTGCAGGCATACATGCAGTCAGAATGCTGTATGCCTCAAATCAATCCTCAGATAAAGCAGAGATTTAGACCAGAAAATGAATGAATGAATGAATGAATGAATATATATATGAACTTTTTTCATTTGAGCTGACAGTGTTCCTCCAAGATAGAGAGACCACCTACCAAAACCCACAATAACCAGAGATGAGAAACCCTCTTTTGAGTTGTTGGTTAGGCCTGTCCAAGAGACTGTCAAAACATACAGCCTATTGCTATTGTCCTTGATTACCCCCAGAGGTGGAGGGTAAGCCCCTATTGTGAAAGACACCATGCACTTCAGTAACAGGGCCCAGAGACCCTTTAGCTAGAGCTGACGTGAAATCCCCATCTCTGTGGACTAGCTTTCATGGCATCAGGAGGTACCACAAAACCTTAAAAGGAGAGAGGAAACCATCTAATCCTGCCCAGCTAGGACAGCTATGAATCATATTAACAACCAGCATGGTACAATAACCCTAAGGATGCAATAGTGGCCCAGATACCGTAGCAGTAACCAACAGCTCTCTAATTGGACTTAAGATCTGCTCAACAAGAAGGAAAACATGCCTGGAAACTCAGCCACCTACTCAGTGCTAGAGAAGCCATGGTTTTGGGAGGAGAACCTACAACCATTAATTCACTAAGTCAACATAATCCCTTGTAATAATCTATAGACATTTGTTCCTATACCCACAGATAAGTATAGTCTCCACTCCTCATCAAGAAAACTTCTCTTTGCAACAGAAGGAGACCACTATAGAAAATTACAACCAATCAAAATACAGAGTTGTGGAACCCTGTCCCAAGGGGTTCCTGATATCTGATTACATATGACGATTTGGAACTAGACATGAGCTGTAGGTGAGAAAGCACATATGGAGTTTATCTTTCAGGATTTGGATGATCGCATTCAATATAATATTTTCCAGTTTCATCCATTTACCTGCAAATTTCATGATTCTGTTTTTCCAACAGTCATGAGGCATTTGCCTTCATCTGCGTGATGCAGGGAAGTGTCTGGGCCATGTGACTCCTCAGTTCTAAAGGAGAGCATGCAATGGCTGTTTAGGAATGTCACAGTGCTGTTGCCTTGGTTTTTTTTTTTTTTTTTTAACGCCAGCAAATCTCAGGGTGTGGACATCTTGCGCTGTTATTACAACTGCAGTGCCGTGTGCTTACCAAGCCAATTGGCTTCACCTTTCAGGTCTGCATTCTCTTTGTAAATATAATTAGAGTGACTAGACATCCAAGGACAAGAGTGGAACCGAGATGTGCAGAAGGAAAGAAAAAATAAGAAAAAAAATTATGTAAGGAAATAGTGAGTGAAGACAACTGTATCTACAGTTTATGCACAAAAAAACCCTGTTATTGGTGGGTTTATTATTCTTATTAACTTACATATTGATGGATAATTTAATTCGCAAAGTTGGAAATTGGGTTATCTTTCGTTGACTCTTTAACACACAATATAGAAACTAGTACTTTGTAGATGTCCAGTACAATAGAAAAGTAAGTTGAAAATGACTTTTAGGTAACCAAATATACCCATGGGTGAGCATGGTCACTTGTATGAAGACCAATGAAAGCTGTAAACTTGACCTTCAGTGTCTGCAGGCTTTCTTTACATGCAGAGATTCCAGCATCTGTCAATTAAAAAGGATTTCATCTGAGTTGCAGATGAACACACATTGTTTCTTATCAACATATCCTGGATGATATACCATAATAACCAGTTACATATTACACCCTAGTAGGTGTTATACCTAACCTAGACTGGATGATACACCATAATAACTAGTTACATGTTATAGCCTGGCAAGTGTTGTAAATAACCTAGATCTGATGATACACCATAATAACCAGTTACAAATTACACCATGACAGGTGTTACACATAACCTAGACCTGATGATACACCATAATAACCAGTTACAAATTACACCATGACAGGTGTTACACCTAACCTAGACCTGATGATACACCATAATAACCAGTTACAAATTACACCATGACAGGTGTTACCCTAACCTAGACCTGATGATACACCATAATAACCAGTTACGTATTACACCCTCGCAGGCGTTATAACTAACCTAGATTTGATGATACATACACCATAATAACTAGTTACGCAGCTTTCATATCCTAACAGGTATTATAACTAACCTAGACTTGATGATACACCATTATAACCAGTTACAAATTACACCATGACAGGTGTTACACCTAACCTAGACTTGATGATACACCATAATAACCAGTTATGCAGCATTCACACTCCAGCAGGTGTTACAACTAAACTGGACATGATGGAAGTAACTGGAAGAATATGGAAAGGCTATGTGAGACACTTTTCCATCTTACATGAGACTTGAATACCTATAGATTTCATCATCTGTGGGAAGTTCTGGAAACAATTCTTTACAGATACCAAGGGATGGCGGTACATTCTAGTACACATTAAAAATAAAAACAATGCTACTTAATGACAGAATAGATTATGCTTCTAAAACACACACCTGTGCCTTTACCCATGAACCCAGCACTCTACTGAAAAGTAGAGCATCTCTCTGCATTGTAAAGTTCCTTGCTGTGCTCCTCAGAGAGTTATTCTACATTGAGTAGTAGTTTCCATTTCAATATTTTTGAGTAGAACTTGAATTCTGCCCTCTTTTTGGCTTCCGGGAACATTTCCATTCTAACAAACTCTCCCTTAATTGTGCTATTATTGGTCTTGCACCCTGACCACAGCAGCTACTTCTGCTTGTTTCTGTAATTTAGGATTTGCTTTTATGTTTCTTTTAAAAGAAGAATAGAGGGGCTCTGTGGGTAAAGGCACCTGATGCCAAGCCTGATGCCCTGAGCTTGAGCCCAGGATCCACGTGGTGAAGGAAGAGAACTGACTCCTAGAAATAGTTCTCTGATCTCTACAGGCATAACATGGTATGTACATGCACACACACACACACACACGTAAATTTAAAAAATAGAAACAAAACACAAGTTTCTGATTAAATCAGATTGGATTGAATTCCTGTCTCTAGATCAAATGGTGTTGCTGTGTAGCCCAAGCTGGCCTTGAATCCATGATCCTCTTAACTCAGTCTTCCTTTCTCAGTCCTGGCATTACAGGCACATGCCACTATGCCTCATCTACCTAATCATTTGTGATAGGAGGAGTCATGAGTTGCACTGCCCATTGTTGACAGAGGTTTTTGTCCCACTCCGTTCCACATCCATTCAGTCCTAAAGAAACACACAGAGGTCTACATTAATTATAAACTGGTTGTTCTACTAGTTCAGGCTTCTTATTAACTAACTCTTACATCTTAAATTTGCCCATAATTCTTGTCTGTGTTAGCCACATGGGTGGGATCTTTTATCAGTGAGGCATTCTCATCTTGCTTCCTCTTCATCTGGGTGACCACTGCAGTCTGTGCCTTTTCTCTTCCCAGGATTCTCCTGTTCTGTTTGCTTCACCTATACTTCCTGCCTGGCTATTGGCCAATCAGTGTATTATTAAACCAATACAAGTGACAAATCTTTACATGGTACAAGACCATTGTCCCACAGTACTTCCCTCCTCCTTTTTTTTTCTTTTCAAAACAAGAACTCTTAATCTAACCTTTAATGTTTATCTTTTTTTCTAGACCATTATCCATAACAATTTGTAACCAACATGCTAAACAAAGACAAACATTCATAATCCATTCTTTGGGAATGTGGGTATAGTTTTCTAGGCTACTACCTGCTGATTGGGGGCACTGATAAGCTTATGGGGACCCAAAGAAAATTCTTAATCAGAATGAATCCATAACCTCTCATTTCCTCTGGAAACAAAAGCAAAACCTCTTCTCCAACGTAACATATCTTTTGACTTATGTTTTGAAGTCAAGGTATTTTAAAAATATATATGTTCAATTAATCCAGCAGCATTTATAATCAAATATCTTTTAGTAGCTGTTGCTTCTTCCTCAGCCATCAAACAATTCAAAGACAACACAATAACATACAGTATAAAGGTTGTCTGTGTATTTTTCATTATGATGTGGTTTTATTTTAAACTTTATTTTTTTATTTTTAATTTTTTTTTTTTTGAGACAGGGTTTCTCTGTGGCTTTGGAGCCTGTCCTGGAACTAGCTCTGTAGACCAGGCTGGTCTCGAACTCACAGAGATCCACCTGCCTCTGCCTCCCGAGTGCTGGGATTAAAGGTGTGTGCTAACATACCCAACTACTCTCTCTTTTTGTCTCTTTTTACTTTATCCTTTTTCTTTTCTCTCCCAAGCCTTCATATATTTTTAAACACACTGTAAACCACTTAGAGGTTTTTTTTTTATCTGAATCTATCTTTCCTGTATATCTCTCTTTTTCTGACCACATGTGTCTTTAATTTGCTAAACAATATGGCTAGGATTAAAGCCATGTGATGTGGGAGTCCCCTCTGTGTGTTGCTTATATTGATTAATGAATAAAATAACTGCCTTGGCCTGATAGGGCAGAATGTAGGTAGGTGGAGAAGACAGAACTGAATTCTGGGAGGAAGAAAGCAGAGTGAGAGCAACACCATGGATCTTCGGCCAGAGGTAGACGTGCTGAAACTTTTCTGGTAGGCTACAACCTCGTGGTGATACACAGATTCATAGAAATTGGTCAAATAAAGATGTAGGAGTTAGCCAATAAGAAGTTAGAGCTAATGGGCCAAGCAGTGTTTTAATTAATACAGTTTCTGTGTGGTTATTTCAGGGCTAAGCTAGTTGGGTGGCCAGAATGAACAAGCAGGCCTTCCTCCTGTAACAACCATGGCTTTGACGGTTGGATCCACTCCATTCCTTAGCTTTCTGAGATTCTAGCTTTATGGAGGAGGTATTGGTGGGGGCCATGTTAATTGCCAAAACTCTATGGAGTTTCAAGGTTTCTGCCACTACTAATAAGCATGCTGTCAGCTATTCATAAACACCATTTATGTGGTTGGTGGCATAGCCTCTTAAAAGAGATGCAAGATTTTTGTAGCTAAAGCCGAGTCAGAAAGCCTCTCTTAGATGAGATGTGGTTGTCTCTAGCAAACAGAGCCCATCTGGTAAAATGCTGCCACCAAGAAGTTATGCTTAATTCTGTTCTTTTGTGTCTAGAATCCCTTCTGAAGCTCTCTCAGGTTTTATGTGGATATTGTTGCCCATGTTGGTACCATTTGCTGACCGAGGTTTTTGTCCTGCCTGGTCCCACATCCATTTAGTCCCAAAGAAGCACACAGAGGTCTACATTAATTATAAGCTGGTTGACATATTGTGTCAGGCTTCTTATTAATTAATTCTTACATCTTACATTAACTCATAATTCATGTCTGTGTTAGCCATGCAAGTGGAACCTTTTATCAGTGAGGCATTCTCATCTTGCTTCCTCTGCATCTGGGTGATGACTGCATACTGAACCTTTCATCTTCCCAGAATTCTCCTGTTCTGATTGTCCAGCCTATACTTCCTGCCTCGCGTTTTATTAAAACAAGACAAATTTTTACAGGGTACAAGACCATTGTCCCATATTAGTCCATTCTCCCTAAGTTATGTTAAAAAAACAAGGCATTATGGTGTCAGTATTTTGTTAAAGTGTCCACTCTGAGTTGAGCAAGGCTAAAGGCAACAGATCCACCCAGAAGGGACGTGAGTGGTGGAGAATGCAGCTTGTACAGCCTTGAATGAGGCTTGACAACAACTCAAGGATCCAACTTTCAAACTTTGGAACAGGCCTCATTCTCAGGTAGCAAGCAGGCTATGATATTCAAGTAGGGGTAATGACTAAATAATGACAGCATACTTGCCAGCCAGCCAGCCCATTAGCACCCAGGCAGTGTGAAAATTACTACTGGGCCAGGAAAGGCCCCTTTGCCTAGAAAGATGAAGTCATACTGGAGTGGGAAAATGGGACAGGACTGGAAATGCAAAGTCTGGTAATGTTCTTACTGTAACTTAACACAGCTTTCTGAGGTTGATAGAAAAGCAAGTTCCAGGGCCCAAGGCCGGTGATCCCCGCTTTCTGATGTTGTAGATGTACATTACTGTTTGAAAAGTTAGGGTTTATATAGCACAGGGTCTCCCCTTCCTACTTGAAGACTTTAGAGATGATGTGGTTTGGGGGCTGATCCTGGCATGGGGCATGGGGCAATCCTGGGAGTGGTGTGAGAGGCTAAGTCCTGGCTCTGAAGAGACAGAAGATCTTTGGGACAAAAGGAAAGTTTGAAGTCCAAACATTAGGGATGAGTTGCTCCAGATACCACTCACACAACCACAATTGATGCAAAAGCAAGAGGATTTTTATTCTGTCATGACAGGGCCCTTCAGGTTCAGGATATGAAGATATCTGATAGCTATTACAGCCCATCTTTTAAAGTGAAAAGCCACAGACACAGGGGGGATCCTGAAGGTTGTTTTTCAACTTATTGGATTGGCTTATTCAAAGGGTTACTAGCAGTGATTGGTCTATTCCAGGGCAGGAGAATATCTGAGTGATTGGGTGAGACAAGGGGGAGCATCTATGGGCCATCCTGACCTTGTTCCAGTGACTAAATCAATACATCAGGAACTGAGTCAACATCTGTGGGTTGTCTTTTTGTTGTTGTTGTTGTTGTTTTCAAGACAGGGTTTCTCTGTGGTTTTGGAACTAGCTCTTGTAGACCAGGCTGTTCTTGAACTCACAGAGATCTGCCTGCCTCTGCCTCCCAAGTGCTGGGATTAAAGGCATGTGCCACCACTGCCAGGCTTCTGTGGGTTGTCTTTGCCTCAATTCCCAGAATGGAGTTATGTTTGAAGATTATTCACAAGGACACAGGAGGATGAGCAGTCCAGCATGTGTGCATGTGGGCAACTGTCCCATTTCCAAGACAGAGTGAGTGTAAGGTTTTAGAAAAATGTCTTAGGGTTGAGGGGGCTTACAAATGCATTTAGAGTCTTTCAATAATTTTTTCTGATTTTAAACTACTGCACGTACTGGCTTTGGGGGGGCCTGGGCAGTTTGGATGCTCA
>NC_022017.1:9054930-9060911 GCF_000317375.1 Microtus ochrogaster
GGGACTTGATCGGGGGGGGGGGGGGGGAGGTGGGGGGTGGTGGCTGGGAGGAGGCGGAAATCCTCAATAAATAAATAAATTTAAAAAAAAGCCATAAAAAAAATAAAAAATAAAAAAAAAAGAAAAAGAGTTTAAAATAAAGCCATGTAAAGATGGAAAATATGCAAAGAATCTGGATACTGTAAAAAAAAATATTTATGTGTATGACATATAATATGTATATACCTACATATATGTCTGTGTGCCACTTGCATGCAATGCCTGTGGAGGCCAGAAGTGAGCACCAGATCCCCATGGAACCCAAGTTACAGCAGGTTGTGAGCTGCCGTGTGAGTGCTGGGAATCAAATGGTGGTCCTCTGGAAGATCAATGAGTGCTCTTAACAGCTGAGCCACCTTTTCAGGCCCAGGAATGGCTATTTCTACCAATTTCAATCACCTCAAATATTTTCATCCATTTTCCAGCATCACTCTTTTCTGACATGGTTATTGGTTTAAATAACTAAAAACCCAGAGTCAGATATTAGGGAGTAGGAGCTGAAAAATCAGAGAAGCAGAGCAGCCAGCCATGAGAGAGACCTTTTACCTCTACTGAATCCTCAGACTGAAGGGGGTATAATCCTATCTCTGTGAATCCTCAGACTGAATGCCATCTGCTTCTGTCTCCTCCTGCCTTACATTCCTCTCCCTGCCCAGCCATAACTCTTCCTGTCTCCACCCTCCTAGTGCTGGGATTAAAGGCTTGGGAGTCCCAAATACTGGGATTAAAGGTATGAGCCATCACCACCTAGCTATGTTTCTCTTTTAGCCTGGATTAATGTTGTGTTGCCCACGGTGACCTTGAATTCACAGATCCCTCTGCCTCCCAACTGCTGGGATTAAAGGAGTGTGCCACCACTGCCTGACCTCTATGGCTAGCTAGTGTGGCTAGCTCCACACTCTGATCTTTAGCCAAGCTTTATTTGTTATATCACAAACAAAATATCACCACAACAAATCAGTAGATTTTGATGTTAATATGCATAAATGCTAAAAAAGCTGCTACAATAGTCGTGGTTAGGATAAATTATTTCAAAGATGCATAGTCAGAGAAATGTTCTATGATGAAATACTGTGTGACACACATGATCCAAATCCACCAACAACATAGTCTCAGAAGATACTGATTTTAAATCACATACAAAATTTAATCTTTTCTATCAAAACATAGGACCGTATGAAAACAAAAAGGAAGATAGAGTTCAGAATTTTGAAAGTAAACGAAGACGTGACCATAACTCTCAGATCAAGCTCTATGATATTCTAGAGAGGAGGAGTCCTGCCATGATTGCTGGTAGTGTATCTTTTAGGATGGTGGCTTATTAGCTTACCTTCTTAGGGAGTAATTTTAATTGATGAGACTGGTGGGGAAGAAGATGTTTGTATTTATAATTGTACTGCTTTCTGTGCTTATATGATGATGTATGTGACAGGTCAATAGACTGTACCATTTTCTTTCTAATGTTAAACTGTTAGAGCTCAGAGGATCCATGTGGCTGAAGGCTGGATCCAGGATATGAAATTCACTTGACCAAAAAAGCTCCACGTAAAATGTTATTTTATATAAAGACTCTAAGAACCATTGTACTTTATTATTGTTTCAATCAGACCCCATAGTTACTTGCTTTTGAAGTAATGGTTATTTCTTTCAAGTCCTAATTCCAGGCTATAAATGTCTTTCATGTTAAATTTGACATTTTAATGAAGTTTTCTGCAAAATATTTGAGGCTGTATGACCCTGATATATCATGCTAGAGGCCAGAGAGTCCTGTGTGTTGGGCTGAGGACAGATGGAGCTGTCTGTTCTGTTCCTGATTAACACCATCTGAATATAGATTGGGGAATCCAGGTATGAATCCCCAGTGATCAATCCATCATGACTTGCTAGATAAATCTGCTGTTTTATAGCTATATTAGTTATGAATATTTAATTAAATTTGGTAAAAAAAAAATCTTGAGCCTATATTAAGCATAAAGACCTGGATCTTCCATGCTTGCAGAGAGGCTCATGCATTGTCTCATTTGCCCTTCACAACACTTGACCTCAGCTAATAGTGACAGAACCCAGAATGGAGCCTGTCTCCCACCGCCCCCTGTCAGAGTTCTCTTCATCACACTTATCTCTGCCCAGCCTGCCGCGGAGTCATTGATCTGTTGCCATCTGGTCTTTATTGATGAACACTGGGTGATGGAGAACATCAATGTACAAATCATTTCCAGGTTGCTCTGACCACTGGCTTGAAAGATACTACCTGCTGCATGACCCTGACCCAGGAGTGAGAGTTTGGCAGTGTCAACAGGTGCGAGCCGGGTCATCATCCTTCACCTCAACAATGTCTCATCTATGCTTTACAACCCTGCTCTGAAGTATGGTGCCTTTGTTAAAACTCCATTTCGAGCAGAAGAAAAAGAGTATGTCTGTCTTGAAGAGTGTACCTACTCCATCAACTCTGCTCAGGACAAGCCAAACCTGTTCCTTCATTGTCTGTGATTGGAGAGTCTTAGCTAATCCCATCATAGGCCAACCATTGGCTGCTGTTTAGCAGTTAGCCATTATTTATAACCTTACTTATTTGGCTAATAAATAGTAATTATTTATGAAAGAACGTCAGGGCCCAACATTAGAGCTTGAAAGAAATGGCTGTTATTTCAAAGGCTAGCTATTTGTCAGTAGGTCTGACACACTAGAAGAATGCAAGGTTTCACAGAGCTCGTCGGTGGTCTCCTCTCTCCACTCCCTTGGCTAGAACTCAGCAGCAAGCCCTTGTGGCTATACCTTCAACTCTGTTCCTCTACCAATCTGTGTGTCTCCTTCTCTCTTGCTGCTTCTAAGGCAGGCTCCTCTGTGAAACCAGAAATGGTGAGAGCTTCAAGATCTGTCTCTTTCATCAGGGTTGCTTTGAATATCTGAGATCTTTTGTAAGATCTGTAAGTTTTTACTTTTGTTTTTCTTTCTATTTCTATAGTGAATGGCACTGGAATTTTGAATGAGGTTGCACTATATCTGCTTTCAGGAGTGCAGGCTGATATGGATTAATTAAAAAATGCTGCAGGATCCCTGACAGCTGCAGCAACAGACACGCTGCAGGTCCCTGAGCAGAGGCAGCAGGCCATGTGGTGGCTAGAGCAGCCAGTCCCAGGCAAGGATGGTGCAGTTCCCCAAGTGGCTTCAGCAGGCCACAAGGAGAGACAGATAGATGAGCATGCCATGAACCACGCCACAGGTCTCTGAAGGCGGCTGGTACCAGGCAGGAAGATATGCTGCAGCTGGCGAGAGACAGAGACATGGATAGGCACACCATGCATAGTGAGGTTGGATATTTATTTAGTGGGTAATGGAAGGGAAGAGGAGAAGAAGAGTAAAGAGAGGGAGAGAAGAGAGAGGGGAGAGAGAGGGGAGAGAAGGGAGAGACTGAAGCTGCCTCTGAGAACAGACCATTAAACAGGCATCTTCACAACATTCATGAACACAAAGATCCTCCCATCTTCCAATATCCTCTTCAATGGTTTTGTCTGTGCTTTACAGGTTTTATTGCAGAGGTCTTTGACTTCCTTGGCTGGGTTTATTCCGAGGTATTTTTTAAGCTATCATGAGTGGAAGTACCTTTCCCAAACTGCTTGTGATTAGTACACGGGAAGCTTACTAATTTCTCCATGTTGATTTGCATCCTGACACTTTGACCAAAAGTGTTGGTCAGATCTTAGTAGCTTCTGGTGGTGTCTTTAGGATCTTTTGTGTAGATTAACAGAATAGAATATGGTTTTATAGTCACAGCCATTTAATTTTGGGAAAAAAGTGTCAAAAAGCACATACTAGGAAAAGATAACCTCTTCAACAAATGATGCTGCCAACACCAGACATTCATGTGGTGAGGAATGGAACTACAGCAAAAAAACACCATTAATCAGGTTAGAAGGCAGCCTACGGAACGGAAGAAACTCTTCACTATGATGGAGGATTGATATCTGTAATACACAGAGTTTAAAAATCTAAATGAGAACTCAAGCAACCCATGCAATATGTGTGCTAATGAAATGGACAGACTGTTCATAAGAGATGAAGTACAAATGGCCAGGAAAGGCGTGAGAAAAATGTTTAGCCTTACTAGCCATTGGAGAGCTGCAATTCAAACACTGAGATTCTATCTCATCCCAGTGTTGGGATCCAGATTCAATGGGGTTTACACGTTCCAGGGTAGGGGTGTGTGGATTAGAAAAATTAGGTAAGAAAAAGGAGATACCAAAGAAATACAGACATGTAGACTAGAATCGGGAGGGCAATCCAGTGACTACTGAATATGCACGTGTTTATTTTCCATACGCTTAAACACCCCGAGCCAAAAAGGGGGCAGGGAAGAAGGCAAAAGACTGCTTTAACATCACACAAAGAATAAACAAAGCAATCTCCTGCTTCAGTACCTGAACCATTAAGCCACTGTATCCTAAAGTTAAGCATTTTGTTTAGGCAGGACATACAGCAACTACACCTTAACCAAGCATTCTGTAGGCAGCCACGCCCTAGGTCAAACCTCCAAGTAACAGAAATAGGCTTAAATTCTCTGACCTTTGGTCAGCGTGGACCGGATCCACCCCTGGGAGCCATCTCAATACCCAAAACACCAAGTAACCAAACCCTAGGTCAACAAATCTTGTTTATAGCCACACCTTTGGTCAGATCTCTTGTCAATAACTTTAAAAGGGAAAGATAGGCTTAAACTCTCTGACTCTCAGTCAAGTTGGAGTGGACCCACTTCTGTGGGCCCCCACATGGTCAGTGAAGGTGGAGCAGACCCACTTCTGTGGGCCCCCACATATTTGGCCAAGATGGAGTGGACCCTTTTCTGTGGGTTCCCACACCCTAGTTTCATAGCAACTATCATGAAGGCAAATCACTGAAAACTCTGTAAGGATCTGGACAAAAAGAGCCCTCGCTTGCTGCTGGTGGGAACACAGACCTGTCCGGCTGCTGTGGAGATGGTGTGGTGGGTTCTGAAAGCCTAACAGCAACTCCACCTGACTCTCCTTCCCGGCAACCTCCCCGAAGCCCTCCAAGTCAGCGTCCACAAAGGTGCTTCACATCACAGTTCACTGCAGCATTGCTCACGGCAGCTGAGTACGGACCCATCGCAAGCATCCTGCAACTGAGAAATGCATGAAGATCGTGTGGTCTGTGCGCACAGTGGAATGCTCTTATCCGTAAGAAGGGAGTTATATTACTTACAGAAAATGGGCACAACTGGAAATGATCACATTAAGCGATTTAAGATTGTCTCAGAGAAACAAATATCACATATTCCCTCATTTGGCATCTGTGGTTCTTAGTTTTTAATATAGCTACATGAAAATTATATAGATTGCATGTGTGTGTGTGTGTGTGTGTGTGTGAGAGAGAGAGAGAGAGAGAGAGAGAGAGAGAGAGAATCTAGAAGAAGATAGGAGAGCAATAGGAGAGGGAGAACTTAGCAAGGGAAGGGCACAGAGGCGTGAAGGCAAATACACTCCATGTACAATGTGTGCTTGGGAGAACGTGCCCTTATGTGGCATACTATCACACACAAAACCATTAGCTAATAGTAATCACAAACTTAGCAATGCTGGCGTGAACAGAAGCTGGAAGAGAGGACGATATTCTCCCTTCAAGTTTCCTGAGGGGTAACACAGTCTGGACACCTTGATTTTACACTTCTGGGCTTCTAAAACCATGTCAGCATGACTGTGCCTTATCTTAAACCACCAAATTTGTGGTCATTTGCCTCAGCACCCACAGGAGCTAATACGCTCTAGTTGGGAATTCTTTTTTTTGTCTGTGGTTGGTTTCTAAGGCAACTCCTACCTGTCTCTTTCTTGCTCTTGAGGACTCCTCAGATGCCAAGCTCTGTACCGGAAATGTTACCGACACTAGTTTTTGTAATTGCCTTGACGGGTCACCAGTCTAGGGTTAGT